>NC_046361.1:10189529-10288107 GCF_011125445.2 Fundulus heteroclitus
TTTTTTGCCTCTCATTGTTTTTTTAATCTTAAAATTATATTTTTAAAAAATCTTATTTTGAAAAAGTTAAATTCTTTTTTTCTCATTTCAAAAAATCAAACTATTTTATTGTATGCATTCTTTATGGAGTCCTTGTCAGGCCAGTCATTGGACCAGCTTTTGGTACCTTTGACAGTGTGGGCAGGTACCAAGTCCTCCTGAAAAATATAACCCAGCATCTCCATAAAGTTTGTCAGTAGAAGGAGTAGAAGCAAACAGAAATTCCTGGGTTTTTTTTTTTTTTTTTTGGGGGGTTTTGGGGGGGGGGGGGGTTACCAGGCACTGGCTGATTCATGGACTCATCGAAGCTCTGAAGCATGACAAAAATATTTTCCCTGAATCACAACGAGCGTGTTTCCAAAAAAGAAAAACAAACCTGATGTACAAACAGCCAATTTCATCAATATTAGGTGTTATTAAAAAGTAGAGTCAAATATTTAGAACTCATTAAAAGAATATAACTACATATCTTGCAAGAGAAAAACATTAACTCATATTCGACATATGCATTAAGTGGACAAGATGACACAGCATAAAATTCAGTGAAGCTGTGGGTGAAAGACAGACTGCTCCGGCTCCTTGCCTGTCTGTGACCCCTGACCTGCCTTGTTGCAGCCTGCCCTCCAACACCCCAAACAGCTGACTGTGTGCGGAGGAGCTGCATAGAGAGCAGCTGAAACACTAGTCAATACATTTTGTGACGTTCAAAGCAAACCCCTAAGGTCTTGAATCAGGAGAACAACTGTTTGTGTAAGTTTTGCCACGCATGATTAACTGGAACCACTTTAATTATCAGTGATTCATATCAAAACAGAGTAAAAAGTGCTAACATTAGCATTGCACTTCTGGAAGCTGTTCTACATGAAACTGTACTTTTCTTTCTTTTTTAGTGGGAGGGCAAGTGTGAGTCTCTGCCGACCAGAGCCATGTGAGTGGAGTTAGATTTAGGTTTAGAAAATTAGGAAAAAACCTCTGAATGTTTTTGGTGACATGTCAGGGCATTATGTTAACTCTCATAACCTCATTGGACATGTCGAAGCAGCAGATTAAGACTGATCTGAAACTCCACTTGGGATAACGTATCTGTTTCTGTAAAGAAGAAAAAAAAGGAGAAATAGCTGAAACGGCAGTGTCCTGGATCTGAATGTTCACCCAATACGGATGTCCAAGTCAGGATCTTTCTGTCCCAGGTATCGATCAGTCATTTATGAATAGACGTTTGTCAATACAGAGTCTCAGTCCGACACCTCAGTAAGATCAATGCCACATATATGCAGTAAAATAACACACTGCATTTTATAAATAGTGCACAGTTTACATTATTTGTGCCTCACTTAATAGAATCATCTCTAGCTTTTATTTCTTGGACATTAACTAAAACCTATTGTCAGCTAGTAAAAGTGTTGTTTAGAATTTATTTACTTTTTGGTATATCATTCCCATTTAGGCTTGCTTCATTTTATTAGTTTAGTTGATTAAAGGTAATAGGTAAATATTTGTGAATATCAGGTCTTACATTATCTTCCTATGATCTTTACGAAACCTTTACATTTTCCGTGTTAGTTTTATTGGTTATGATATTAAGTTAACTATAATAAATACACCATAGAAATGAGTGTAGATGAGAAGATGTAACTCATGCTTCAGGTGAAGTAATTTTTATTAGATCTGAGTTGTGATCAACACTGAAACTGGTTATTTCTTGGATATTAAAGCCATTTAATGCTTACCAGTCATACACAGGACATACCTTGATGGAGCTGACTGGCCTTCCTCGGTCTGGTGCTGCGATGATGGCGGTAGGTGGAGCTCTGTGGGGAATCACACGCAAATAACTGGTGTTAGATTCATAGACTTATGCGTGGCCAGGGGTCAAGGGAGACTCATGTATAATGGATGAAGTGATGTGTGTGTGTGACAGAGAGCTTTGAATCCCGTTAGTGCCATTTAACCGAGGCCCCTCTGCACATTTAGCTTTGCATCAGTTCACGCTCTGCCTATTTGCTTCATAATTGATGGTGATGAGGCTCATATGAATGACAAGAGGAAATGAAGTGGAGGCCAGTGCTATGGAGAGTTGACATCATTAAAAAAAGCTTCGCAGACACACACACACACACACACACTATCACACTCAACAAAGCAAACACATGCTTGGGGTTTCCCTGGGGGGTTTGTTGGGGGGGGTGTCGTCAAGACAATCGGTGATCACAATGGAAACACCACAGCAACAGGAGCCAAGTGATACCTCCAGCCACTTATCGGACACAATTATACACAGATGGAGACACAGACGCTCATCTGATCTCCAGCCTTGATCATGATTCCTGAACCAATCCTCTGTCTCTGCAGATTTAAATCCCCCCCCCCACCACCGACTCACATCACACATACACACAAACACTCTCTTCAGCTGTGCTCTTATCTGTTTGTCTGCCGCCTCGCAGCTGCCTCCTACCTTCCACCTCCTTTAAAAAGGGGCTCTTGCTAATAAAAAAAAAAAAAAACAAACAAACATTGTTTTCGGATTTATTTTTCCAGCTGAGACCAGGAGATCAGCCTGAAAATGACGGCAGAGATTGTAATCCTGAATATAAAAATAAATAAAATAAAAATATGTGGTATCGCAGAAAGAATTGACGATTCCAATCAGTTTTAAAAAAATGTTAACAATCTTTTGGATGGCATTACTTTCTTTCTTTCTGAAACGTGTCCAGCCGCTCCAGTCAAACAGCTTCTGAGATGCATCAAACACTCAATTATTTCCCTGCGAAGGAAAATTGCAACTCAAGTCACATCTTCAAGTCCAGACAAATCGGGGATGACAGTCGAATGAGGCTGTCACATTTCAGAGCCACTGTTTTTCTCCCTCAATCATCAACCTCCTGCCCTCCAGTCAGCCTCTACAGATTGCTCTGAGAGAAAGCTGTGATGGAGCCGATGAGAATGCCTTTTTTTTTCTTTTTCCAGATCTATTGCTTTCTGGGTTCAGAGCAATTGTTCCCATAATGGAGTCAACTCTGATGCACCAAACCTGACTCTCTCCATCTCAGTCAAGTGTCGGGACTGCAGGGATATCCATCAGTTACATCTGCTACGGCTAAAACGTCCAACTGTCACGAACTTCATGTAAAATAATCACACAAAAATTCAGAAAGAGTCATCATTCAAAACTTCAGCGACAGCTCGCATATTTAGCCCTGCCAGCTCGCCCCGCAGGTTGAGACGATCCTCAGACATCCAGGCACGAACAGGTGGGCTCTGACACTGACCTTTGTGACCTTTGCAGAGGCAGGCACCCATGGTCTAAGCGCAGCCAACCGGTTATCTGTTCACCATGGTGGAGGAGCAAGAAGTGTGGGAAAAAAAGGAGGAGGAGAGAAAAGAGGCAGCAGAGGCAGGAGAAGTATCACTTGGCTGAGAAGCAGAGTGTGTGTGTGTGTAGAGGGGGGGGGGTGGAGGGAGGGAGGGAGCAAACGCTGGAAAAGCAGGAGGCTGATGCAGCGGCGGACTTGTCTGTATGGGTAAAGAGAGGTGAGAGAGCAACGCTGACAGAGTGTGGGGAGGGGGTGCAGAGAAAGGGAGGAAATGGGGGAGAAAGCACGACTGCCTGTTTGCTGACGAGTGTGAATCCCCTCCCCTTCTCTCTCCCGTTCTCCTCCCACTGTGTTCTCCCTCTCCACGCTACTGTATGCAGTCCAAGCTCAGTGGGAACCGAGGGCACGCTCATGGAGCTAATCAGAGTATGTCAGCTGGTTAAATGATGGACGGATCTTAGCAGAAAGAAAACACGAGTCACATCCCTCTGATCATCTTAAGGTTGGGATTTTATTTGGACTCTGGTGATTGTGTAATACTCGGTGTTTGTCTTAGTCTGAAGGGAGCATCTTTAAGGACTTGGTCCTCATTTTCCATCGTTCTTGATTTCTTCGTCAGGACCAGCAACAACCCAAACGTCAGTAACCCTTGGCTAAATTCAAATGCAACAAATAAAGTTTTTTCCCTCCAAAACTTCCAAAGCTGCCACCTTTACCTGTTGATGCCAACTATGCATCAGTGCAAACAGTTTTTCACAGCTAAGCTTGCTGATGAATTGCCTCAAATGCTTCTTTCTCACCCCCCCAAAGTCTTGCGGTCTTGTCTTGGTCTTGCTATGCTCAGGTCTTGACTCATCCTTAGATTAGGTGGGCTTGACCACAACACGCTTCTTCACAGAGCATCTTTAAACTTTAGATCAATGGTTTTAATCTAAACCGCTCCATTCTTGCTCCGCTGGCGTGTTCCGCCCTTATTGCAAAACTTTTACAGCCTCTAACATTTGTTTTTCAGAGCCTTTCCCTGTATTTAGCTCCATTCATCAAAGTAAATCTAGTTTCAGTGCTACAGACTCATCTTGGCGTCCTCAGATACTTGTTGCAGCGCTGTTGTCTTCTTTTTAGTCCTTGCGGACTTCTCCTGGGACTTTTCAACCAATGTGGTCAGGGAAAACAAGTAAGAACTCCACTTAGGGAGGTAGAGTTGTTTTCACCTTCTGTGTCTTCTTGTTTGGTCATCCGCTGCACTAGAGGAAACCTCCTTTCCCTTTTTTATTTATTTTTCTTCATCAGCGTGATAAACAAATGCTAAATGTTCAAGGCAGAAAGGACTCGTGCTGTAGGAAAAAATATTCCTGGATGCGTTTCACCTCTAACTCTGATGTTCTTCCTGGTTCTAAGAATTTTTGTGCTACATTCTGCGCTGTTTCCTTGCAATGTTTGTCAAAGGCTGGTTCCTCGCCTCAAAAATTGCTTCCTACTTTCTGAGCGAGCTGATCTTACGTCGCTATGTGGCACATGCCTGCTTTCTGCTGCTCAATGTCGTCTCAGTAAATATGCTCGTGGGGTTTTATTTATTCTCTGCCACAGCTTTGTCTCTCCTGTCTGTGCTGGTCATCCTCCTAGCTCGGATTTTCAATATCAGGTTGCTGTCGGGCTTTCTGTTACTGAACCCGGTTTTTATTTCAAATTTATTCATTTCCTCCACCTGTCTGCCCCTCCTGAGACATTTGCTTTTTGGGGTTGCCACACTGTGAAAGAGAAGACCCAATTTGTTCACCATACAACTGTGCCATTAACTTGTTCAGGAAGGCCAAAAGCTGTCCTTGAGAGTCAGCCAATTAAAGTGGAGAGCGAGAAATCCGCTGTCTCTTCAACTCTTCTCGTGACATTCAACAACAGGCTCCACAAAGCAGTCTGAAACTGAAGCTAATTTATGTCTTTGGAGCAGAGGAAGAACAGAAAACGGGCTGGCAAAGAATTTCCTGCAGCAATTTTCTTCAAAATACCACAGAGAAATAACAGTTCAAGAGCATTTTAGGAGTCCGAAAAATATGTTATCTCTGCATGGCTAATAATATCCCGATGATCAGTAACATCCCAACCCACATATTGTGGGTCAAGTTTATTTGTATAGCACATTTCAGCAGCAAGGCAGTTCAACGTACCTTACATCATTAAAACATTAGGCCCGTTTACACTACACTTTTTTAACCGAGCCGAGACCAGTCCGAGCTCGGTAACCGAGATAACTCTTGTGTGTAAACGGTCAGCAGACTGAACCAGACCGCGCTAACGATAACCGGACCGCGCTAACTGCAGACCAGTTCATCACCAGGTCTCGGACTGGTTTTTTTTAGCCCGGTTCCCTGAGAACGAGGAGCGCATGAGCAGACCGCGTCATGCCCTTACAGTCAGCTGACTGTCCGCGGGTTTCCCGGCGTGTCTGGCTGCACGTCCCGATTCACACTCCATTCAGACAAATTTCAGACATTCATAATAATACTAGCTTCCTTACCGTGCCACACGGTTTCCAGTGATGACTCTGCTTATGAACCTCAGCGTCTGTTGTTGTTTCCTGCGTCTGTAAATCCTTATTAGACGTTCATTTGTCTTATCCACGTCCCAAAAGCCGACTCTATGTCTAACAATAACATCCTGAATATTACGGGTGCCGCCATTTTGATTTGCTCGGTCCCGCCTTCGATCCCAAAGAGCGGTAGTACCGCAGATCGCCACTAGGGGGCGAGGAGCAACCAAGGAACAAAAAACCGGGATAACTCTTGTGTGTAAACGGCTGCATTTATCTCAGTTAACTGGACCAAGCTCGGACCGGTCTTGGCATGGCTCGGTTTTTAGGTGTAGTGTAAACGGGCCTATTAAAAACAACATAAACACATCAAACCTTTAACTAGTCTGACAACCCAAAAGCGCTTTATGCTACAATCGGTCATTCCCACATTCACAAGATATTTTTATTGTTTTATTTTAATAACTTTAATTTTGATAATTTTAAGAATAACAATAATAACAAAAACAACAAACGCGTACACCAAGGCAGGTTAAAATGTATAGAACTATCCAAAATGAGAGAAGAGAAATAAACACACCAAATAAAAACACGAAGCATCACATGAAACATTAAAGTCATACTAAAAGAAAGAGAAAAAGGTTAAAATCCCATAATTGAGACGGTAAAATCTTAAAAAGTGTGATAAAAATAAAATGAGAAAGCAATAGTGTTGCCTTTGTGGATAAACCTGTAGTAAACCATGATATTTTCAGCCCCGACTTATAAAGACATAAATACATTTTTTAAAAAATCTCAGCTTTTCAGGCAGTTTCCTCCAGAGCTGATGAAAATAAAATGAAAGTCTTCCCTCCCTTGAGTGGTTCTGTCGAACACAGTTACTACAATAATCACCCATCTAAAGACTTGAGTGTTAAACTGCTATTTTTCTAACTTCCTGCTGCAGCTAGCTGTGCTGCAGTGTGAACTTCAGCCTGTAAACGGAAAGAAGTGCAGAATCAGTTTCCATGTCTGTTTTTTATTCTTATCGCCAGCACTGCTACATCTAACACTTTGTTTGCACATCTGCCCAGGAATTTGATGTTGTTAGCGGCTGGATGTGTGAAGTCCTCGTACAGTTGTTAGTTTCGGTAGCTTATAAAACTTAGAGGCTGCCACTTTGGCAGTTAATGTTTTTTTCCTTTAAGACAGATTTTCAATTATTTTTCTGGACATTCTATGTGGATGGATATCTATCTACCCAGATATCTATTTCATTGACAAGGATCAATACTTGCCTAACTCCCAATCTAGACCATAACCCCAGCAAACCTTGACTTGATGCTTAAATATGTTTTCATATTAAATATGTTTTCATATTTCTAAATAATGAATACACTCTGAGGCACAACCAAATACAAATGACACAATCTGTATTCCTTTCTCATCTTTGGTTGTAACCAATCCTGGCATTGTAACCGATGCTGACATCACACTCGGCAACAGCACCTTTGCCTCCATGGTGGAGGAAAGTCCTGTTGTCATGGCAACCACATTGATGCTCCTGCAGCTTGTTTCAAAAGTGATTGACCAGAAAAAGAAGGAAAACAGCACATTTTATGGGGCGCTGGAGGTCTGGGTTGATAAAGTCAGCAAACATTCAGACGCTGACTCTCTCCATTTAAAGAAATTTACAGAAAAGATTTGACTGACGTGTTCATTTTCCCCTTCTCTAAGTGAACCCAGATATTGTTTCTCAATTTTAGAGTCAAGCAAAGCAGAAATTATTAGAAGGAACTCTCACGGAAGCAAAATGATGAAAAGGAATTGGAAAAACCTAGTGATTACAGAGATTAGATTGGCTTTAATTATTCCCACGTCTTGTCTTTGATAGTTCATATCTGATCTACCGGAAACATAATGAATAACAAATGTCCCAACCCTCCGCAGCTAATTTAGTTTATCTGATGGTAACCTGATTTATATTTATGTTCACTTCCACAAATTATTCTGAGCTCTCAATCTCCCAGGACCTAAGTAAAACATGAAATGCTTTATTGGTGTTGAGATTACACGTCTCTCCAGAGTCCTCTTTGCGCCAGCAAACACAGCTTTGAATTTGACGCTATTTCGGTTCCCGGAAACCCCAGTGAACCCTACAGCCTCATTAGGGCATTGTGGAAGTCTCTCAGAAAATCAGCAGTCCTCTGGGACTCTGAAGATATTATGGGAAACAGTGAACAGATCTAAAAGTGATATGGTGACTACCAATAATCCCCCTGACTGAAACCCGCTCCAGGCACACTGGAGAAACACTAGAGCACCTTAAAGAAAAGTGGGACCCTCAGAGATTCATTTTGCTCTTTTGGGAAAACCTTTGAAAAGATGAAAAGAAGGGAGAATCCATACATGGATTCTTAGGATGTCCTGACCTAACCCAGGATAACCATCAATGAACTCTGGAAGCCTCCTTTGGGACTAATGGGAAAACCTTCCAGGACATGCTCAGTCACGCCCTACCACAGCTTTCAGGGCATGATGTCAGAAAAACTTTCCAAAAAATACCGTTCTTTGGGTCTCAGCGTTTACTGTCTTCACAACTGATGCTGAAATGCTCTATTCTTGACGGGAGAAGATAGCAGGCCCAGGATCTGCCTGACCTCTGGTGGCAGAAAGATAAAAGTGCAAAAGCTCTTCAAAGTCGACTGTCACCGGTGAAACACCAGGTTATCGTGATGAGAAAATATGGCAATGATAAATTAATTTATGATTTGAGTAGCAAACAAATTTGTTAGAAGGGGAAAGTAAAAATAAAATAAAAAAGGTCCAATGCTCTGGTTTCATCAGAGAGCACATTTTCAAACCGATCATTTGCCGACAAAACTTTCATTTTCAGGATTCAGTTTAAGTTCACAACTTGTATTAGTTCTAGAAAAACTTCTGAACCAGAAATGCAGTTCCACTGCCCTAGAAGGATTTTCCTAAAAATGCACTAAAAAAATAGAATATTGTGGTTGCAGCATCATAAACCTGCTTTACTTTCTTCAGGGTGGGACTTTTGCACTTTGAGTTTAGCAGCTAAATCAGACTAACCTGTGGAGGGGGGGTCATGTAAAGAGGGTGGTGGACAAGCTGATCAAATTTTCTAGCACTAATGGATTTCTTGGAGGATATTGAATTTTGGCTGGCCCTAAACTTAAATCTTAAGAGAAAAGGGAGGTGACAATGTCTGAACAAAGTGGGCCCTATAAATCCACCACTGTTGATTCGGGACCCCTGAAAGCATTTTTAGACCAACCAGAATGCTAACATGAGCTCAGGAACAGTATGAGAGACTTAAGGTTTTAAATGGAAATGCCAGCCAACATACAGAGCCAGGAACAGGAGAGCAATAGAGAGCCAAAAAAAAAGAGGCCAGACAAACTGAGGGCTTAGACAGAGGCGGAAACAGGTGCAGGCGAGGGGCTAACCGAGGAGACCCAGGTGAATAGGATCTGCTTCATTACCTGCTGGCTCTGGCTGAGGGAGAATAATTAACAGGAGCAGACAGGTAGAAAGCTGGCAGAATATTAATAAGCCGAGGATAAAGTACACAAAAGAATGAACTAATGAGGAGACAGCTGACAAATAAACAAGCAAATAAGGAAACAGAGGCATGAAAAGAAACCCAACAGGGGCCCACGCTCTTCATTTCATCGATTGCTGGAACGGACTTTATGTTGGAGGGACTCAGTCTTTGCTTGCTGGTCTGCAGCTGGTGCAACGCGCTGCTGCACGTCTTTTAAGTGCTACCCAACAAAAGCTGAGCACATACTTGATCTAAATTTGATAAATCAAGCAGTATCAACATTCTGTGTAAGCTGTGGTTGTTTTAAGGCGTTTTATAAATTCGTTTGATACGGTGCGTTGTGGAAGCCTGAATATAGACTGGAATCCTATTTTATTTTTAAATTTTTTGTAAAACGTTTGTTTTTTCCAGCTTATTTGCAGGATGAATCGGCTTTATGATAAACCTGTAAGGAAAATGGAGAGCCAAGATGTGAAATGGATTTCCTGGAAATGTACTGACGGAGTGCAGCTTTTAAGTGTTTTGTTTTGTTTTTGTTTATTTTCAAGGGGGAAAAAAATGATTTTCATGAACAAAATAAAGTGTTCATCTGGAAAGAACCAGAACAATCCATCCCAGCATTGTTGGATGCTCACACACTGTCCTGTCACCCTGTTGAGAAGCCATCTGCAAAAAGGGCTCTCCTTTTGTCCTGCCTGACTCAGCCTCCCGTCACCGAGCCCCCATCATATATAATAAACCTTGAGCTTGATTAGATGACAGTGTCGGGTTTTTGCATCAGATGAGGATTTTCATTTTTGTTTTTTGTCGGGGACTAAAAAGGCAGCTGGAGGAATGTTCAGCAAATCCTTGTGAGCCTGTGATGCTCCCCAGTGGGAAGCCACAACCATCCAGCAGCAATCATCTCTGTGGTCCTCTGGGGCAGAACGAGAGCGGGAAGCTTCCCAGCGCTGGATCACTCTGAATTCCTACCAAGTATTCATGAGGCAGCGTTTCTCTGCCTTCGCTGTCAAGTTGTGATGGAAAACAAATGTGATTACCTTCGTTTTCTTATCGCAAACAAAATTTACTCTGGCTTCTGGGGAACTTTAGGTTTGGTTTCCCCCCCCCCCCCCCCCCCCCCCCCCCCCCGCTCTGTTAGTTTAGGAATTGCCAAGTCTAAATAAAATATGAAAACTCATTTTCTAGAAGGGAGAAACTTCATGTTGTTAACAAGGTCAAGCCGACAGACCACCGTGCTTTTTATAGACACACCCCATGCATTAATTTTCCTGCTTGAAGTTTCCCTGTACAGTCTTGCCGCGTTTTGGGTGTGGGGGCTGACTAAAATGTACTTACACAAGGAGAGCCATTATTCACCTCAACAGGGTGACTGAAGCTGCAGAACGTGCAGAAAGCAGCCCTGGGAAGACGGACTGATAAAGGCTAGTTTATAACCAAGTGGTAATCAGTTGCCGTTTCTCTGCTCAAATTGTTATTTTTATCTATTTATTTATGTCTGCAGGGTAAAAGTCAGCCTCAGCTCAAACTTAAGCAGTCATCCTAAACCTATTTTAATCGATTTGATAAGGCTACCTGTTTTTAAACCTTTATTTATAGATTTATCTTCGAGATGACGTTGCATTGAGCCAAATCCATCTTCCCACCATGCACACAATCTTGATGCCTGCATGATGTTTTGCCACAACATTTGTTTCTGGTACCTGCTGCATTCTTTCAACGGCGGCTATCTTCTTGCTTCTCATCCGTTTAAGGCCAGATTTGTGGCGTGCATAAGATGTAGCGTTGTTATTTTTTTGCTGTAGGTTAGATTATTGTAATAGTGAAATGTAGAGGTCTCTGAAAAATATGGTTCTGCCAGATTCCTGAGAAAAACAAGCATTGCACCAGTCCTTACGTCACAGCAACAGCGCTCTGATGGTTAAAAGCATGGATTTTAAAATATTCAGAGTGGTACTGGGCCTGAATACATTACACGTGAATACAGAGCTTTGAATCGTCTTGTTACTGAAAAGTGTTGCCTTGCCTTACATTTGCGGTCATGGATGAATCCAAAGAGCCCATGAGCTAACCAAAGACCTCTTGTCTGTGTGTTCTCAGGACCAGAACCAAACCAGGAGACCAAACCATTTCGCTTCTATGCTTCTTACCCTGAAAACCTGAAATGTGCTGAAAATGTTGGTTTAATTGAGGACTGGAAAAATGACTGCTTATTACAGCCTTTCTACTACGGTCAAATATTACTTCAGTTCATTTTTGTCATGTTCAATCTGTTTATCCATCCATCCAGTCTAGATCCACTTATCCTTGCAGGGTCACCGGGGAGCCGGTGCCGACTTCTTCATGAGACAAGAAGTGGGTTGCACCACGCCAGTCTGGACAAGACACAGGGGGGGAAAAAAGATAGATTGCGTGTACTTGTTTAGCACTTTATAAGGCGCGTCCATTACATTCGCCCATTCATGCACTGGCAGTGATAAGCTACACTGTAGCCACAGCTGACAGTACGCAAAGTGGCTTGTCTTGCCCAAATATGCAACAACCAAGACAGTGAGAGTGGGAGTTTGAACCAGCAACCCACCGGTTACAAGATGAACTCCTGGCTTCTGTGCCACTGTCGCTCCAGCCATGCATGCGCACACACACACACACACACACACACACACACACACACACACACACACACACACACACACACACACACACACACACACACACATACACATTTCGAGTTGCTATTTTAGAGGGACCAATTAACTCAACATTTTTTTGTAACTGAGCTGGGGCACCCAGGGAGAACCCACACAAGCATGGAGAGAACATGTAAATCCATGCAGATGGACCGTAGGCTAGGATTCAAAGCCTGCAAAGCAACAGTGCTAACAGCTGTGCCACCACGCATCTCATCTTTAGCGTTTTATTTGCTTTGAATTTGTATTAGATTATTACTCTTCTTATTTTGACGTGTTCATTATAATTCTCCTGCAAAGAACTTTAAATGACATGTATGCAACATGTCGCTTCATGCGTGCTCGATTTGAAGGATTGCTGCAAAGCCATCAACGATGCAGACGACAGTCCACTGTAGCTCTACGCTCTTTCTGGAGGAGTGAATGCTGCGAGTCAATGACTTGATGCAATCTGCTGGGTTTCCTTGGATAGATGTATGATTTGATAGAATCTGACTTTATAAAGTGCCTTGAGATGACATGTGTTGGGAATTGGCACTATGTAAATACAACTACCTTGAAAAAATTTAACTGAACATGTATATGCTATGAAAATAAACTTGCAGTTCGGATTTTTATTTTACAAAAACGAAAAAAAATGGAGAAAAGCCTTTCCTTCCATTTCCTTCCACTTCGGGACTTTTTCTGAGTTTGTCACATGAGATCCCATCAAAATAAGGTTTTTTTTGTTGTAACGTGAGAAAACGTGAAAAACGTCAACGGGTATGAATACTTATGCAAGGCACTGTAAAAGGAGTTTGTTTGCTTTTAGTTTCAAAAAAGGTGGATATGCAGACACATGTCCAAAAACCAAACATGATGCTTTTGTCTCTTTATCCGGGGAGATTTAATCCTGGCTTAGCCTAACGGCTTGGAAAGTATTTTGTGATGAACAGCCATTAAATAGCCACCAAAGCCACAGAAATGTCATTTCTATATTTCTTTTGTCTGTGGATTAGATTAACAAGGCTCAACCTGTCAGTAAGCTTTAGAGAATGTTGCCTCCTTATTTAATTGATGAGAAACTCGAACTTTACCTCCCCATGGTCCAAGTTAAGGTGTGACCTTTGTGGTCAAGGACATATCGCGTTTCATATCCAGTTTCTAAAATCAACTATCTCCACGGCTTAAGACGCTGGGTGGGCCCCATTAGGCTCATATATCTCCTCATCGAATCCTTAGCGTTAAGTATTTAATATGTTTTTCTTTCCGTGTGCATTCCACTTTTACACGCCGTCAACGTGTCAGAAGCGAGCACCTGTCTGGCTCTCCCCGTTTCAGGCCAGAACTCAGTCTTGGTCTCTTTAGAGAGGTCAGAAGGTCACATGTGCCAGCGACAGCATCTGTGCTTTCAAATGCTCCGGCGATCCGAGAGAAGACGTCGGTCATGGGACGTTCTCAGGATGTGTGAGGAGAACCCTCTTGGCCTTGACTGCACAAAGTCTCTGTTTCTGCACAGCCGTCTATCGCATGCAAACGGTGCTAGGGTCCCGCTCTGCCAGGACTCCCACTGTGTCAGGCACAATGAAACCATAATATTAGCTTTGAATCACATGATAGGCCGGCTCTGGTGAAAACCACTGTCTGCAGATTGACCGCTCTTCCCTCCCTTTCCTGCCACTTTGGATCTCTTTTCCTGTTTTTTTTTTTTTTTTTTTTTTTTACACAGGAGCCCCAAAATATCCTCCTTGACTTTTAGGAGAGCATATTTTGATGACACCGACTTCTGTGGGTGCTACGCCCCGGAAAAAAAAAAAAAAAGAATCTCAGAATGGGCTAAAAGCTTTGCTGCCCCGCAGCTTCGGTTACTTGGCCTGCAGCGAAGTTGGCAAGGTCTTCCAAGGCTACACCAACAGGAAATTGCATTAATCCAAAGCTGGACCGAAGTAATTCACTCCCTTTTTCTTTTTTGAGGGCTTTGCCAGAGTTCCAGCGGACCACCTCGGCTGTCCTGTTAGAGAAGAACAGGAGTGGGAGGCCTCGGGGCCTCCCGTCCATGTGCTCCCTAATTGGTTTAATGACTGTAATTATCTGCTGGGGTGCATGTTGTGCAGGGGACGATTAATGGCCTCCAAAACATATGCAGACAGGCGGAAACTACGAGCGGCGGAGGGGTGAGGGTACGAGACAAAGAATAGCTGTGCAGAAGCAAGGAGTCGTAAAGCGGTATAGAGACACGGCCTGCTGCGTGAGAAAGATCAAAATGACACAAGGCTGCTGTTGTTGTTGTTGTTGTTTTCTTTCTTTTTTTGTGGAGTGGAATTGTGTGCCAGCGGGGTGTTAAAATGCTCCTCTGACTTCTAGATCTTTTTTTAGATTCAAGGAAAATGTGTAGTGCGTGCATGAGGAGCCTGACAGGACACGCCACCCACGATACTGCAGGGTAAATTTGAGCTTCATATTTTTTAATTATCCTCAAGAAAATGTAAACAAGAAGCTGTCTCTCACTGACACAGCGGTGCAGCATCCCTAATGTCCTGCAGGTGTCTCTTTAAAGCATGCACGGAACCATTTTCTTGCATTAAAGCGCAGTTTAAAAGTACAAGGAAGAAACCAACAGATTATTTAGTTGGAGTTTTTATTACTTTCAATTACACTTTAAGTATAAGTTGTACAACTTGATTCAATTTCAAATACTTATTGCATTTTAGAGATTTTTTTTATTGAAAGAATGCTTATATTATTTCACTTTACAACACTCTCTGTTGCGCTAGTTAAATAAATGACAAAAGGGATAAAGCAAGGTGAACATGTCTGATAACTATTTAAAAAAATGCACTTGAACAGAACATATAAGGTTAGAAGATGTTTGTAAAAAAATAAAAAAAATAAAAAAAAGGAAAATGACTTTGCAGGCCAACTGGTAATCTATTTATGAATTAATCACAGTTTGAAGACAAGTGTAGAGGACAAATATGATGTGGTGCAGTAAAAAAAAACGTGAACATGGTGGAAAAGAGTGGCCCCTGGCGGCCCCCAGGCCCCACAGGGGGCCAACCCTGCCACTGCACATGGGAGCATATAGAAAATCATGCAGGAGAATGTCTAGAGTTACATGCTCATACAAGCAGCATGCAGGAGGATAATCTTAGCATAAAACATGTTTTCACAACTGGATTTGGTTGCTGTGGAAGTCAGAGTTCTGTTTACGGTACACTGCGCCTGGAGGTGGAGGCGGCCGCTCGGTCTGCGATGATCACTGTTATTCTCTTTGTACGTGTTTACGCTTCCCTGACAAACAAAGTGGAACAAAGGCAGACGGTAGAGAACTTCATCATCGCGAGGCACAATCCCTCTCTGTCAGCTCTGCGGAGAATGAGCAGCTCTACTTACACAATGGACTATTCACACATTTCCTGGGTTTAATTCCAGACCAGCTTACCAGGTAGCCTCTGCAGAGAGTCACTTTCTGCAGGAGACATTTGCGGTGACACATGTAGAAAGGGAAATGTCTCCAGAGGATTTGTGTTTTATGTGAGAGGGGAAAAAAATGAGTATTAAATCACACAAATGTTCAACTCGGGAATTATTTCAGTTCTTTTTTTTTTTTTAGCTCTAACACTGGGTAGACTTCACACAGGAACAGGGCAGGGCTATTCAGCTGTTTATACAGTAGACACAAATTTGTCACTCAACCATCTCAGCTAACAAGTTTGTATTTAAACATTCCTGCACTTAGCAGTGACTTGTTTAGTTTTCTTATCTTTGTTCTGATGCTTCAGGATCTGTCTTGTCTTTTGTTTTCGGCCCTGTGTATTTCTGACACATTTTTGGCCAGCTGCTGTTGTCTTAGACTATGTCTCAGGCTATCATGCCCCTCAAAATGTGTTATTTACCCACGCATCGTCCACAAAATAAATAAAAATACATCAGATACCTGTTGACTTTCTACGTTTATTTTTATTTCCTTTTGTTTTTTATCTTTTTTTATCTTTTCCGTTTTATGTTATTCCATCCTCTTCAAACATCAATTATCCGAATCTGTGTTTAGATCAAATGGTGAAAGTATAAGACAATACAAAATACCAGGTGCCTAATATTTCTATTATTCTAAAATATTATATGCATAAAATAAAAACAGAAAAACGGTGTTCTGTATATAATGTATTACTTATTACCTCAAATTTAAGCAACTTCTGTTTCTTTTTCCTTTTCCACCTTTTTTTCCTTTCACAATTTTCTGTTTATTTCTGTATTTTCTCTTCTCTTTTTAAAGGTCCTTTGTTTTTTCTCTCTTTTTGTTTTTCTCTTTTTTGCTATTTACTTTGGAATCAGAATTTATCCAATCCTGTCTTTAGATAATACAAAATCCAACTGCATAATTATCATCTTTCTTTCTCTATGATTAAAACAACTCTATTAACAAAGGAATTAAAGCAGAAAATCAATGCTCTGCACCTAATTTATTAAATGTGAAATCGATTTGGATACAAACATTTCATCTCATTGTTATCTAATGCTTTTTTTTAAATAGTTACACATAGAATATACCTAAAAGTGTGACCATGCCCTTCAAACTGTATTATTACCTACAGTAAAGACATGGTAAAAGCTTTACAATAAATTCACAGTATTTATTTAAACTCACACTGAAAAATGTGCAGCTAACAGCACTCTTTGGAGATTTATTGACTGCTCTTGCCCTCGTTCTCTCTGGTGCCTGGACTAACTCGGGTTCATGACCAGTCTTGTTTATCAAAGCTCCAGTTGTTTCAAACTCTTACAACTATTGCTCTTAGAGGGCAACTTTGGGTGATTAGCTATTTTTCTTGATCAACATACATTTTTCTCATTTGAATAGCATGTTCGCCTGTCTTTTCCCTTTTGAAGAGTGAGACTCTTTGTCACGATTCGTTGTTTGTTCTCGCTGTACTCAGATGTTACATTTCTGTGTCTCCAGCCAGAAATACACCAAGAGCAGCCTCTGAAATTGGAGTTCTGGCTTCTAAAGCTGGGGATCACCAAGCAGCTCTGATATCCGTGTCTGATAAGACTTCTTATAAAAAGCAGGGAAAGTTGCTTATAGAAACTGTTTATTTGGACTTCTGATTGTATATCATTTAACGGGAGTCATACATAGCGCACCTTAGCTCTGTGTGCGGATATGTACGTCTTTTTGTTTAAGCACATAAGGTAAAGAGGAGTACAGTGTTCTGGTCTTATATTGCAAATCCTACTTAAACATGGTGTGTTCACCACTCTGACTGCAAACAGGAAGCTGTGGATTACTAATTAAACATTCCGATTACTAATTAAAAATTGAATTTTTTGTCCCTTAACAATAAAAAGCTTTATTTGAAAACTCAATTTGGTTGTTGCTTGTGTTGCCTTTGAGTAATATCTAAATTTGTTTGATGTTCTGAGACACTTAAGTGTGACAATCATGCAAAAACATAAGAAATCAGGAAGAGGGCAAACATATTTCACACTACAATGTGTGAATATATATATATATATATATATATATATATATATATATATATATATATATATATATATATATATATATATATATACTGGAGGTCACTTCTTAGGACTCTGGCAGTACTCATCCTGTGCCGCTTTGCACAATGGAGCAGATACGGGTTCTGTAGATGGGACCTCTGTCAACCCTGTCCAGCTGTCCTACAGTAACTGTCTGTCTCCTCTGTGCTCTTGAGACTGAAAGGACAACTTCTGGCAGTGGTACGTATTGATGTGTCATCCTGGTGGAGTTGGGCTGCCTGGGTAACCTCTGTATGGTCCAGGTATCTTTCAGCGATAGGTTATGCAACTGTAATAAAATGTGAGGTTATTCTGTTTTAAGGCGTTTTCCAGATCTTTGCCCATAAATGAGGATGTTGTAACATAGAAACACAAATATGGAGAGGATTGTCACTGCTAAGATAAGTGTATAAAAAAAGCACTGACTAAATCAAACCCCATTGGTATTGTAGATTATGTCACAGGGACAACAGCAGAACACACCCTAAACCTTAAAACTATGTTTTTCAAGCATGAAAATAAGAATATTTCCTTAAAGTATGAGAACATTTCTCATTTTCAACATCAGATATTCAGTCTAAAAGGATGGTCTGACTTGATGTACAATAAAACTGCGTTGCATATTTCTTTATTCTACATATCATTCCTGATGATTTGTGAAGGGTCGCAGCCTCTTGATCATTGAAATGAAGCTAATTATAAACAGAAACCTCTGATAATCTACTCGTCCAAAGCCTTAGGAGAACCTGCTTTCCAGTGTGAGCAGCCTCCTGTGGGGCAGGTCTGTGGGACTTTTAAAGCGTCTGGTGACATCTGCAGTAATATGGAGCGAGTTAGGCGGACGTTTTTAAAATATACAAACTGTCTGCAGGGAGACAAAGCTTGTGTCAACAGCAGCTTGTGTTACGGCTCTCCGCTCCCCCTCATGTCGTCTGTGCTGACATCAAACAGCTCTCGGCAGCACGGCGAGGGAAGCGCCCGATGCTGGGAATGATTATTTTCTCCCCCATTATATTATTAAAGAAGTTTATTACAGTGCCCGGTTCAGGCTGCGTAGTTTGTTTTTTCACCCATCAGACCTGGAGAAGAGCTTTGGGCCACCTCTCGGCGTGTAATCTCAGACCAGGACATAGGAGGCCTTCACGATGAGAACGTGGTGAAAACTGGAAAACGAAGAGGCTTCTTGCAGAATAATCGGCAAAAAAAAACGCCTCCGGGCGCCTGTGAGAGAAACGGGAACGGAAAAGACGCATGCAGGAGGACCAATATAGACAGAAATTGGAGGATGTGTTTTCTGGTCAGGAACCCGACGCTAAAATTAGCGAGGATGTAAATTCCTCAGCGTTGCCGCTTCGCAGACCCGCACTTGACACCGAGTGCTGCCAGAGGGACACAACACAGAAAAGAATAAAACATGTAAAAAAAAATAAAAAAACATCACAAGGGCAGTAGTGTAGGGAGAGGTCATACACGAGCGGTGCTGTGGTAATGTTTTCCCTTTTCCTTATTTCTTCTTTCAATTGGCCTCCGCCTGGGGAACAAAGACATCTAACAGGCCACAAGAAGGAGGGAGAAGCCGTGGCCCCCACATACAACGGTCCACAGAAGGGGAGGCTCGGGCCCCGGACGCCAAGCCTTCAACACAATCACCACACATGCTATTGTGGCCTGCAGTAAAGCTCTGGTATGGCTCAAATCTCCTGCTGAAGCCCCCCACCCCTCTACTCCCACCATCAGCACCAGGCCTCCACCTCCCCTCCTGCTCTTTCTCTGCCTCCCTGTGTTCCTCTGTCATTTACAGTACTAATGACAAGACGCAAACTTCCACGCATTGAGCCTCTGTGGAGCGAGGATAATCCCATTACAGGGCGAAGACACAGACGTAAACCGAACTCCGCTTTGATGCGCTCGGATGGGGATTTGCATAAATCCTAACAGGGCAATCACCAGTTAAACTCTGCTGCTGCTCTGCTTCTGTTTTTCCGTCCTGGATGGAGGAGGATGGAAAAAAAAAAAAAAAAAAACTTCACGTGCTGCGAAACCTTAACAGCAATAGCCGGCTGGAGATGGAAAATAGTGGAAGGCTTTCTCAGTTTACAGTCGCCACATGAAGCCAGGACTATTTCTGGGCATCCCATTGGTTTAACCGAGGCAAGAACACGCAGCCAGCTGGAAGTCAAGGACAAAGGCTCACAAGACACTTAGTGGCCAATCCAAGTTCCCATGCTCAGGCTGTGTTTTCTTGCAACACCGCTGATTAGTTCAATCCTTACATATTGACATTCCTCCTTGTAGTGTGCAGCTCTTATCTGGGGAGTTGGTTTTAAGGCCGTGTAAGTTGCACCAATCAGTCAAAGCTGATAATTTTCAGAAAGCGAGGCGCCAGAGATTTCCCTGTCAGGAGGTCAGAGGGAGCGAGATAAGTCAAGTTGACTGAGTCAAGGTAACGAAGGGAGGGAACACAGGGCATGCACCAGCCCGCTGGATTACTGTGTGGTTATATTTTATTGGCAGGTGAGACTCTTGAAATTTGAAATGAAACCGACGCAGCTTGGTAAATCGTTTTTCAAAGACGTCCCTGCGAAACCTGGGTATGTCTGGACATGGCTACTTCCTTCTGTTCGCTGCTACATCTGCAATCTGATTTCTAGCTTCAGCAGGTTCAATTCAATTCAATTTTATTTATATAGAGACGATTTACAACACACGACATCTCAAGGAACTTCACAAAGTCAATTCAATCAAATCATACAGACAGATCGGTCAAAACATTTTCTAGGGAAACCCAGCAGATTGCATCAAGTCATTGACTAGCAGCGTTCACTCCTCCTGAACGGGCGTAGAGCCGCAGCGGACTGTCGTCTGCATTGTGGTTTGCAGCAATCCCTCAATACCAAACATGCATGTAGGGACAGTGGAGAGGAAAACTCCCCTTTAACAAGAAGAAAAAACCTCCAGCAGAAACAGGCTCAATGTGAAACAGCTGAAGGCTTTGAACTGCATCTTGTGGACTTCCGGGTAGTAAAGATTTACAGCAGTTCAGCCTTGAAGTAACAAATACATGGACTAGTTTTTCAGCATCACTCCTGAACAGAATATTTCTAAATTTAAATACATTACAGAGGTTTAAAAAAGGAAACCCTGGAAACCTGTTTAATATGAGATTTAAATTACATGTCTTGGTCAAAAATAACGCCAAGTTTTTTTACTTTATTACAAGTGGCCAATTTAATGCCATCCAGATTAAGCGATTGATTAAAAGCTTTTTCTCTGGGTCAAACATGACAATTTATGTCTTGTTAGATTTTAAAAGCAGAAAATTGAAAGTAATCCAGGTTTTGATGTCATCCAGACATCAAAGTATGGTGCATGTTAAACACGCACCATAAATTAAACAGGTTTATTCCTGCAATCAATGGATTAGTTTCCATCAGTCACCTGCAGACTAGCAATGAAGACAAAAGAATAATCTAAATATGAGGCAATTACTGAAAACCCCGTGCAATATTAAAGGAGAATAAGCCTGCTGACAAGCTCAGGCTGTCCCTTTAAAAAAAAGAGGTTTGCTCCTTTCACTTTGTCAACAAAAATGTTTAATGAATAAGTAATTGGAGAAGACATTCACAACATTTCTTTGCAGTAACTAATTTAAAAAGTTGCAGCATTATTACATTTTTCATAAACAGCAAAGCAACAAACAGTTTAAGATTCAACACCGATGGTAATTTATCAATCATGACATGAATGGGTACCCCGATAAATAAAATTCTTAGAGCGGAATATTTTTTTTAAATCATGTCTTAATTATTTATCAGTTAAAGTAGTTTAAATATTGAGTACTGAACTGATTAATAATAAGTTACATCTTTACGACGTCACATTTTCATTACAGTCAAAGTAAATTGTAGATGCATTTTTTCTCAGTAAACTTTGTTGTAATAATAAAATTAACGTGACGTATCAACACTTGGATACATTTTCACAATCACAATCTTAGTCTTCTTAACAAAAAAATGAAAACGTCTTACTACATTGATAACCGTTTATCGTCTTTAAAGGAGCAGTAAATAATACCTACGCCTAGTGTTGCAAATCGAAACAACACATACACGCTGCCTTCACAGAGAACAGCCACATTTCCACTGAGTTTTTACTTCCACAGGATAGGTATATGATGCCTTGCTGGATTCCATGTTTGCAGGCTGCTGCTCTTTTGCCAAGATAAAATACCAAATGCTGCGCTCTGTTTTGGGAACCTTGGGAACTCTCAAATGATTGGCTCAGGAACCAGGAAGTAAACTCGGGCTACACACTGGACCGTATCTCTAGGTTTGACAGGAGAAAAACTTGACTAAGACATTGTTGATGGAGAGGACTGGTTATTTATAGGCAATGTTACTTCCATCCTGGATTAAAAATGACAATGATTAAGCGTAACTTTTTAGTAAATTCCTTACTTATCGCTCCTTTAAGTCTCCTTGCATTTAGAGTGCATACAGGTTTTTCCTTTTTTGAAACAATTTATCTTGTCCAAATGCACCTATGCAACAATTAGGGGGAAAAAGGGCTTTGTTATGTGTTTTGCTGCTTTTAACGTTAGTGTTGTTGATTTACTTGCTTAAATATTAGCTGGGAATAACCATGCTGTCAGTTCATCCAGCAGTGAGTCATGTGCTTGGGAGCGTACATCGGCAGTGAAAAGCTAAAGCAGAAACAATCTGCTAGAGACAAAGAGAGGGAGGGGAAAAAAACGGCCCTAGCACATATTACATAACCCTCCACAGGTCCCACGTATGAGCTGTTTTCCTGCATGCCTGAGCAAATGATTGCAAACAGTTCATCATGGATGTCTTTTTTTTTTGTTTTTTGGGGGGAGAGGGGATTAAATCAATCTTTAATCAATGACAATGTGAACTGATTAGTTTACTTTGGGGCCGTTTTAACAATACTTATAAAGAAAACAACCTGTCATTTATTTGAAAGGAAGTCATCCCACAAAAAAAAGAAATCCAGCACAAAAATGTATTCCTCTTTCAAAACGCTCTTATTCACATAAACTCAAACAGATGTGTTTCGGTGGATTTATTTACAAAACGAATGCCTCATATCCTCATATAGCAGCCGCAAGAGCAAACATAATCTTGCATAAGGATACATAGCTGCGATGTGTTCTGGCATGACACGGAGGCCTTCAAATTAATAGAAGTATTACTCAGAACAGACCATCAGGTTTTAGCTTTCATGACTCACCCGTACCTGAGAAAAACGCTTTACACGAACCCTGTTTGTAGTATGGTTTACCACCGACTTTTCCATTTAGATTCGTCACCGGTTCTGAAGCTCTGCCGGTCCTAGACGGGGCGTCTTACCCAACTGCTCTACAAGGCCTGGGAACCTGGTCAGTGTTAAAGCAAATACCAGCAGGATGTGAAACATGAGCCCAGTGGAGGAAGAGGAGAATGAGTCAGAGAGGATGCAGACAAACTCATCTTTAGATCAGGTTCTCTGGATCACTTCTTTCAAGAGGCTAAAGTAATCTCTCATTTCATGAGAAAACTGTTCAGGTATGGCAGAAAGGTGAAGCCGACATGTGGGTTATAACCTCTCAAATGTTACTCTTCCTTCATGCTTTCCTACCTGCGAGCCTAAATTACACACTGTGTGTAAACTATGATTGTAACAAAGATACGTTTTATTTCCAATTGGTCTACACCAGCAACCTACAGGGAATTCATTTGAACTTTATGGAAACTCTTCCAAATTAAAGTGAACATCTTTCTTAGCCTTGGTAAGAGTGGGTGTTACATTATTAATAAAGAAAAAAAGTTTATGACAAAGAAATTATTTCATTCAAAATACAGCTTAAAAGAAAACCTTTTTCATGTAGTATTTTACTTAAAAAGTTGCATCCACATTACTAATAAAAGTAGAAAAAATTGCATTGCCCTTTCAAAAACCAGCTGGAAATTTTATTTTTTAAAACCATATTTACTGAATATATTTTTTTTTCTTTTTTAAAGAAGTAGCCTGCAAATTATTAAACTAGTCATGAAAAACACAATTAATGTTGGCATTTCAAACTAAAGCTTCTGTTCAAAATAATTTGTAATTCAGTTTGATAGATTATTTTAAAAGGAGACTACACAATACTCATGGAACACCAAAAGGAAACATATTTGGACTTAAAATAAAAGTTGCTCTTTTTATACTTTAATAGATTTTTTTTTTTTTAAGTAAAATAATTGGTTTCCTGACAAATGAACAGTAACATTATACACCAATAACTGACTTAAAAATCTGCTTATTCATCAAACTGAAACTAGTTCATGTCCTCTAATGCTGCGCTCTACATGAGATAAGTTTGAGTAAAAAAGCATGATAGTTGTCAAATTGCTGTGGAAATTCTCAATTATCCGGGTCATCACAACAAACAGGCTTAAATCAGAGGCAACCGGATTTTTCCAACGAAAGTCTGGTTGCCTCTGATTTAAGCCTGTTTGCTGAAACTTTAGTTATTTAAATATATTGCCATGCAATCAGACCATCTATATGGGTTAAAGGAGGGTCGCCGGCTGCTGTCACTCTGGTGCCAGTGGAGATGTCTCCTGTATGGATTACTGTGTGTTTATGCATGTCTGGATTCTTTCATTTCCAGGACACAACGAAGCACTTGTATGTTTATTCAGGTTCCGTCTTCCGAATTAAAGTCACTCAGCCACTGTTTGCGCAAATCCAGGTGGAAGTACAATACAAACATCCTTATACAATGAAAATAATAAACAACCCTTAAGTCTGCCGCGTAGTGAAACATTTATCCAACAGTCTCTGATAAATTAAACTTAAGACTTTATTTATTTGCCAAAAATGCAATCTCAGGCAAGAACAGTTCAGAAATAAAAACAGAGTAAAATGGCTTTGTTTGATTTGTTTCTGCTTTAATTAAGGCTTAATGAGCAACCTCCAATTACAAACCCAGCTCAGTGTTTATCAGGATAAATAAATAACAGTTCAAAAATAAATAGACTATTAAATACAGTATAAAACAGCAGACAAAAAGAGGAGAATTTGCAAAGGAAGGAGGAGTTTGCTCGGAGATGAAGGAACCTTTGGGGAGTTGTGAGCTCAGAACAAAAACACACACACAAAAAAAAAAAGCAAAAAAAAAAAAGCAGTTTGGAAATGTGATTATTACTGGATATCATACAACATTTACAAAATGCAACTCCAACCAATACACCCAGATATTAACAAAAAATTAAATCCCTTTTTAAAAGATTGATTTCTGAGCTACAACAGATTCATACATTTAACAAAGTAAAAATTCAAGTAAAAGAAGGTGTACATCAGTAACACACAGGATTTGCAGTCGTGGATTAAGAGCACTGGGGTTTCAACTACAAACTACTTGCTACACAGAGGAGCCGCTTTATTTAAAGAGAAAGAGGCAGACTCATGTTTATCTTCTACTAAGCGGCACTTTAAAAAAAGCCCTTTAAATGTCTGGAACATGTCAAGCAGGTCATTCTTGAAGCATTTCATTTAAACGTGTCAATAACCCAACTCTAATTATCATTGAATGTTAAAAGGTATAGTGGACGATTTTTCCAGAAATGTAGGTAAGAAACGCCCAAGTCCCTTTTTTAAATAACCGCAAAACCATCCGACCTGCTCTTCCGCTCTTTAAGGCGATCACGTCATAGATCCAGATCCACTCTGGTCTTATTTCTTTCCTTCTGAGGCCTTCCTCTTCTTCTCAGAGTTTGCTTCATGCGACTCTCAGTATACGGTGAGAGCAGCGGAGCTACAATGAACGGCTGAAACCGAAGCTCACTGGATACGTAAACGCTAGCAGTGCGCAGGCACAGCGAGAAAAAAAACAGCATGAAGGAGCATGCACACCGTCGTTAGTCGAGATAACGCCAACAGATAAGATGATCCCCAACGCCTCGTCCACTATACCTTTAACAAACATGCTGACAAAAGGCAAGATAGTAAAACTGTCAACCAAACTATTGTAAAGATGTCTCAGCAGTGATGTTTTTTTTTTCTTTTTTGTTCTTTTGGATAGTTTAGCTTTTTTTTACTTGAATCATATTTATTTTTAACACATTTTGAACAACTCCAACTTCAACCTCATTTCACATACAAAAAAATCCTGACTTTCAGAGAGCCTTGCTATAAATCCCCTTGCACCTTTTTCACATTTTGTCACATTTGCAACATTATCGGAATTTTAAGGGATTAACCAACACAAAATAGGGAATAATTTCACAGTGGGGTGAAAAAAAGATAGTTTTCAACCTTTTCAACCCCCTTTACTCTGATATCGCTAAATAAAATCCAGCAAACGGCATCACAAAGACCACAGGAAACACCAATCAGGTCTGGAATCAGGTTATAGCCAAGTGTAAAGGAGGGTTTATAAAACAACATGGCTAGCAGCAGAGATCTACCTCTCAGATGGGGAAAATCTGTTGACATGATTGTTATCGGCCATGCACGTAAAAATCCTGCTTTAATAGTCAAAACTCCTTTTTCCCAGGCAGCTAGAAAACCGTTGCCTTCTCGGTTTACTCCAAACAACGTAAGGGTCACAGCAGACATGTGAAGGGAGGCATTCTAGGGTCTCTGACGACAAACTTAATATTCCTGGCCTAGATGCAACAGTTTGTGAGATGGTGAGCCCACACTGCAAATCGCCCAAAGCACACATTCCCTACAGTGAAACACGGCGGTGGCAGCATCGTTCTGTGGGAATGTTTTTCTTTAGCAGGGGCAGGCTGCTGTTTATAGATGTTCTCCTTCCAACATGATGGTTAAAAACAAAAATATTTTCATCACACTTCAAATGTAGAAATCACTGTGTTGGTCTAGGACATGACATCCCAACAAAAATTGACAAAATGTGAAAGAGTTCCAAGGAAATAGTTATTCAGCCTACTTTTGGTTGTAAATGCCCTTTTTTTGTGTTTACAATTATATGACCAAACTGAACATGAGTCTCACTTCAAGTGCTACATTATAAGTTATTTTTGTCGTTTTGTTTTTTGTAACAGTTAATGGCAAACAAGAAATAAAAAAATAAAAAAAAGTCATTTGTAGAAAAAGTACCTCACCATCCTGTTTTCTATGTATATAAACATCACCCATGGGATCATAGCTTAACTTCTGCACAGGACTAGCAGGAGGCCAGTCACTATAAAGGTCCAGTTTTAGTTTGGTTTAAAGCCGGACCAGCTCATTTCAGCCTGGCGGTGTTCTGTCCTGACCGAAGACACGGCAAAGTGCCAAATCAGCGAGCTTCGCCGACGTCGGCGCCGACCATGAACTGAACCAGGACTGGACTCCGCCGGTCGTTTGGTAAAGCGCTCCCTGCCTGTTCGTTTGTAACAAACCTCAGGGTGCCGTTTCAGAAAGCCGAAGCAAGAATGGAAAACGGACAAAAACGAATGAGAAAGATAAAATGTGTCGCGTAGGAAGACGTGTATTGTACAAAAATAGCCATTTTTAATTTCAAAAGTCCACTTGACATCTCTTGTGAGGCGTGTGCTCAATTCCCAGTGGAAACGATGAAGTAATTTGGAACATACAGTAAATCTGTCTGACTTGGTCCATAGGTTGGCACATTTTCTCTTGGTTCTGCTGATCCAACGCCGTCCCTGCAGATATGCTCCAGCTCAGCTTGGAGTTAAAAGGGCCGCCTGTGTCCAATTCTACGTCCCTTTCACACAGGATCACACAGCGAACACGCTCAGGGTGCTGGTCTGGTCCTTGAGGCCCAAGATGCTGTAAGCTATTCTCTTCAAATGGCCAGGCAATCTCACCCCGATGTTCTTAATATCCCTGTGAAGGAGAGACAGGACAGCGTTCAAGAGGAGCCGCGCACAGATTCTCGCTTTGGACTTTGTTCCAACAGTTTCCACATGCGTCCTTCCTGCCTCCTACGCCTTGGAGTAATCACTGACTCATTTAAAGTGATGAAATGCCAGCCTGGAGCTGAATACGTTCTGGCCGGGCTTTAAATCATCCCGGCTAGGTGGGGTGCATTCCTGGTTTGCCCTCTGCCAAGGTTTAACTCATCTTCCAAAATAAAAAAAAAGGGTTTTACTGGGAGTTTCACTTTGCATAAGCATATACAAAACCTGCAAAAGCCCTGCATAAACACCAGTCCCGAGTCAAAGCCTTAATTACAGCTTTAATTACTTAACAAGGATTCTCCCTGTTGACCATGAATCAGTTTGTCTGGCAGGCAGAGGGTGGATCGTAAATGGCTGGTGGTTTTCAGAGAGTGCTACCAGATGCCCTGGGATGGAAACAAAAATCACACCATGATGCATGACAAACACTTCAAAAGGGTTTGTCTCTGCTTTTTGGTGTGGCCATCTTCCCGAGCATCAGGAGTTCACTTACATGTATGCTAGGATTATAATAAAAAAAAAAATCGAATGGCACGAGATCTAACAGCAGTAAAAAATATATATATATTTCTTGTCATGTAAAGCCTGTCCTACAAAGCGTTATCCAGTTGCCTTCAGAGTTCATCTGGTAAAACGCTGGGGAAGATTCTCACCATTTTGCTTTTTACCCTTCTTTTTTATTTGTCTGGTAATTGAATGCTGTTATGAGCCCTGGATGTGAGGGTGGGCGTTTTAAGCTTGCTGGCTGGTAAACAGCGCTGCTGCAAACTTCTCCTTAACTACCGGCTGACCTAAAAGTAATTTATATGACATTTTCACCTAATTGGTATAATTCACCATAAATGTGCATTCTCAATAAAGTGCCATGTTTTTTTAGATGTATGTAATTGAACTCCCTAAATTTGTTTGGAGCTGCAAATAAACTTTCTTCTAGCTGTTGCTGTTTATTAAGTGTAGTCTGGTTTGATTTCTGACCTTACGGTCCTCATGAGGGTCTGGGGGTGACGGGTGTAATGGGACTGGGCCGTTTTTGAATCGCTAATTTAATCAATAAAGACAATATTTTTCTGTAGAAAAATGATAATTGACAGAACGACAGACGGATGATTTGATAGCACCGTGAGAACAGAGTGAGAACAGAGCTGCTAACTAACTGCTAACAACATGAAAGTTAGCATCTGATTTGTAGCTTTCTATTTGCGCTAAGCTAAAGGGAACTTTTTTCTTTTGTTTGTTTGTTATGTTTTTTTTTTTTAATGACTCCCTCTATTAGATTATAGTCAGTTAAAATTTTTAAATTCTTGGACTGAGCCAGATTCTTCAACTCATGAAATCTGTATTCTGTCTATGAAAACACAAAAAACGGGCAGCATTTTGAGCGCTTTTATTGACATTAGAGACCACCTTAGAAACGGACAAGCACAAAAAACTAAAACTATAAACTAGTCAAAGATGTGCTGGAAAATTATATACTGGTGATACATTCTTTAAAACAGAGTTTGTGATTTTTTTTTTTTTTTTTACTCTCATCCTGTCTTCTCCTCAGGGTTACACCCCTAAACACCTACAATGACAGAAAAAAGTGGCTTCTTTTCAGCCATGTGGCTAGAAAGCTCTCTGGCCTTCGTTATTCCTCAAAAGGAACCTTAAATTATGTGTTTCTCCGAGGCTTTTTTTTTTTTTCCCCAAACGGTTGCGCCTGTTTGGGTAAATTGCCTCCTACAGGACTCCCACACATCAGGGAAGGTGTAATTGCCTTAAACGGTACTGTGAACACTTCAGGGGGGCACACACGCACACCTCTTCAATCTTATAGGGCTTCAGATCAAGTCCATCTATTTCGGCTTCAAGCTGATCTTTTTCTACTTGGCCGCGCCGTCTGCCGCTCTCCTTTAATGTCGGAGAAGCCACAAGAGGCTTTTGACCTAAACAAGCAAAACTGGTGGTTTTTAGGGGCTCCGGCAAAAGTGCTGGCCTATGTGTGTCTGAGCTGAGGGCAGGATGAGAATGGAGAGAGCTCAGCTGAATAAGAGCAACACAAACCACAAGCCCACCGCAAATGTTCCCACCCCTCATTCACTACATTAGATTTTCCATTTGAAACTTTTCTCAAGCTGCAAACAAGGTTAAAAAAAAAAAGAGACACACGGCTACTCAGTAGGCTGTGAACTGTCTAATGAAAACAAATATATGTAGTGCCTGATTTTCTGTTGTTTTTTTTTAAAACCCAAGAACATGCATCTAAATTAAATTAGAATGCGGTTTAATGTGTTGTCACCAAGACTGGCACTCACTCGTTCTTCATCTGCAGGACCTGGTCCATGGTGACGACCCCAGCGCGGGTGAAGTTCTCACTGTACTGGCTCATCTTGATGGACTCGAGCCACTCGGACACCGACCTGAAGGGGGAGCCGTCCGACCCGCTGGTGCTGGGCAGGCGGATGGATACACTGGGGAAAAGAAGCGGGGCCAAATTGTAATAATGATCATTTACAGGCTTTCCCACATCAAGAGATGGATGACTGAGGTCTATAATTACTGTGCAGGAAACCAGTCGCTGATGAAAAAAAACTGTTGGGGGAGCGAGGGTGAGGGGTGATTGAACATATTCTTGTCCTTTCTCAATGTCTTCGCTGTTTATGCTCTCTCTCTCTCTCTCTCTCAAAAGGAGAAATATGCTTTCATTCACAGAATCAGAAACAAAAGAGACAACTGTACTGTGTCCCAACACTTTGATCCTGCAGCTTCGCTCAGCTGGAAATTCACTATTAAACCTCTTTTATTTGCAGTTCCTTTAATTCACTCTCTTCATCATTTATTGATACAGTCTGTATTCAGCATAAATTAAAGCTCAAACAAAAACTTCATTCATAGCTGTACCCCAAAGGTTTTTTGTGAGAGGCTTGTTTTAGAGGACTGGGTCTTCATATGGACAGATACCAGGTTTGAGGTGGCAAAGCTTTTATTGGCCGATAAAAAAAAAAAAATGTTACCGTGGATCAAAGTCTGCGATGGTCTTTAGGGAGTCTGGACTGCGCAGGAGCTTGTCCAGCAGACTGACGATGTCTCCGAAACGCGGCCTCTTGGAGCGATCCTGAAGCCAGCATTGCAGCATCAGCTGGTAGACGGCCGACGGACAGTCCATGGGTGCTGGCAGCCTGAAAGCCTCGTTGATGGCTTTCATCACCTGCAGGCAGGTTATCAGGTAAATTGGTAAATATTTCCTAAGTGGTAAACTTTAAAAAAAAAAAAAAAAACATCTAAAATTGTCTTCTGACTAAAGAGTTTGAGAAATTAAGATTTACCTCATGGTTACTCATGTCCCAGTAAGGTCTTTCCCCAAACGCCATGACCTCCCACATAACAATGCCGAAACTCCACACATCACTAGCCGAGGTGAACTTCCTGTAGGCTATTGCCTCCGGTGCCGTCCAGCGGATGGGGATCTTACCTCCCTATTCGAGAAAAAAACGTTGAGTCAGAAAAGTCAATAATAAAAATAATAAACCATATCAAAGCTTGCAAAAAAACAATACTTGAGCGCCATGCAAAACTGTATTGAACCTTTCATTTTGTCACGTCATGACCACAAATTAGTGGTAAGAGGGTCATGATCCAATCCAGTTGGATACCGATGTCATTCTTTGATTGGATGTTGCGCTGAGGCAACCTATTCATCCAGATGACATGGTCCTATAATCACGTTGGGTTATTTTGGACTAATTTTACACAGGAAGTTTAAGATTACAGCCAAATTATTTCACACATAAAATATACACACCAAATTTAACGACTTGTACATTGTCAGATGTTCGTACCGTCAAATCAGTAGATTTAGATGTCAGGATGGCAACAAAGAAATCATGGATTGGACAAATTCTGTGGCTTGTGTTAGTCTATTTGTCATTGCAACGTACAGTCCAATGAAATTTTTCTTCTTCCTTTAACCCATTCCTTCAGATGGGCGGCTACTGAGCGGCACCTGGGGAGCATTCTGGGGCTTAGGGTCTTTCTCAGGGACCCAGTAGGTATATGCGGCCCCTCCAAGACGCAAGTGCCTCGCTTTAACCACTACGCCACCACTCCCCCCAACTTATTAAATTAAGTCCACCTATCTAATCGCAGTATAAAGCCAGTTGTTCTATGAGGCCTCAGCGGTTTGTTCGAAAACAGTCAACAAATGACGACCACAGAATACAGCAACCTGACGGAAAAGGCGTAAAGCTGTCAGAAAGGTCACCCATCTACTCACACTGGTGGTGTAAGTCCCTTCAGGTTCATCCTCGAGCACTCGGGAGAGGCCAAAGTCCGACACTTTACACTCCAGGGCCGTGTTGACCAGGATGTTGCGGGCGGCCAGGTCACGGTGAACGTAACTCATTTCAGAAAGGTACTTCATGCCCGCGGCGATGCCCCGCAGCATTCCCACCAGCTGGTGAGACGAGTACTCGCCATCGTGGTCCTAATGTGAGACAAGAGGCACAGATTTGTTTTAGTTTGCAATCATGAATACTTAATGAGAAGGCAAAAAAAAAAAAAAAAAAAAAAAATCTAGTTTAAAAAGCACTGCTCTTACTCTCAGGTATCTATCCAGAGCTCCGTTCTCCATGAATTCGGTCACAATCATTGCAGGTTTAACTGCACAAAAACAGAACAAACCGTGAGCCCAAATCAACCCGCAACAGATAAGCAGGAAAAAGGTGGGAACAGAAGCTTTAAGGCGCCCTCACATTTGGTGACGACTCCCTCCAGACGGATGATGTTCTGGTGGGAGAACTGTCCCATGATGGAGGCCTCGCTCAGAAAATCCTGCCTCTGCTTCTCCATGTAGCCGGGCTTCAGCGTCTTTATGGCGACCGCCACCTCCTTCTTCCCGGGCCCCTTCAGGATGCCTCTGTAAACTTCCCCAAACTCACCTGAAGGTAAACATTTGAACAGGTGATTCAGACAACGCATCTTAAAGGAATCGGCGTGTATATATTAATATGATGGGTCCCTCTTAAGTTTCTAGCCGCGGGGCTTGGCAGCGCAACAAAAAGAAAACGAGGAAGTCTCTGTGGCTGTTTTGCTCAAGGCGCTCCTACAGAGGTGTGTTCTGGCACAGCGTTGAGAGAGAGAGAGAGACAGAAAGCAAGAACAAAGAAGAAGAAACATTGTGTAAATAGTTGGCGGCCTGTTGTGTGGGAGCCTGGGAATCAGCTGCCACACGAGAAGGAAAGGGGACATTTGGTCGTGGGAGAGGGGGGGTTCAAATGGACTATTGGTTCAAAGGCTAAAGGTGGTCGCACTTGAATAAACGTATCCTCACCGGGAGCCTTGCGCAAACCCCAGGAAGGCGCTGTGATGTTCTTCCAAAAAAAGGTGTGCCTGCAGTAATTTCTGGTGTGCAATGTTCATGTCAGTAAAAACATAAAGATGTCACCACCAAGAGTTACCAAACAGCAAAAAAATGTTTCAGCTTGTCTGGTGAGAAAAGAAGTCAGAGAGATGTTAATCTCTCCAAAGTAAAAAAAAAAAAAAAGCCCTTCGACCTGTTAAGCTAGAGAAAGAGCGTAATATAAACACTGAATATTGTGTGTGTGTGTGTGTGTGTGTGTTCTAACATTCCTTACAGTGTAAGGACCATTATCCCAACATGCACTACGTTGTGAGGACCACTGCTCCTTGTCGGGACCTAAAGTGCTTGTTTTTGGGTCAGGGTGGGTTTAGGACTAAGGTGTAAATTAGGTTTATGTGTGTTACTAAATATGAAGCTCGTGTTTTAGAGTAAAGCCCCACAGCAGATTGACTCAGCAGGGTCGTCACTCACCGGCTCCGATGACTTTCTGTTTGGTTATGTGGCTCGGGTGGATTTCTGTTGCGAACTTCAGGACAGCGACGTTGGGGTCCTCGTATGTATGTGGATCCACATAGGTCTTGAGTGGTTTTAATTGCTCTGCAAGTCAAAGAAAAGATGGTTCTCAGTTAGCGAATCAGTAAAGCCAATACAATTAAGTGGGAGAAAGAAAGTTCTGAGATTGTTTTGATTTATTTTCTTACCAGGGCTTGAAAAGTAGGTGTCCTCTGGTCCTTGCCTGGTATGCGCATTTCTTTTTCTGAATAAAAAGAGAACACACCTTAGTCATCACTGTAGTTGACTATTTTTGGATCACTTGCACATACAATGCCTAACAGAAGTTTTCACAACCCCTGAAGTTGCAGCAGCAAGATTATACTTTTCTCAGAAAAGAAACTTTTTGTCCAGAATACTACGTTTATCAGAATATGCACAGTGCACATCACCCTGAACGTACCATCCCTAATGCTATTTTTTCTGCAGGGACAGGGAAACTGCATAGTGCAATGCTGGGTGGAAACCAGCATCACAAGAAAGACAGACTTGAGGATGTTGCAGAGATTCACCTTGCAGCAGGTTAATGATCCTAACACACAACCAGAACTACAATGAATTGGTTTAGATCAGGGCATATTCATGGATTGGCCCAGTTAAGGTACTGCAGGGCTGTACAAATGAGAATCTGTGGTTTGAAAACTGGTGTTCACAGAAGCTCTCTGTCCAATCTGACTGAGTTTTGAGTCATTTTGTGAAGAGCCAAAACTGTCCGTCTATAGATGTGTAAACCTGGTAGAGATATATCTCAACAAATCTAGAGAGGGTTAAGGTTTAAATAAAAAATAAAAAAAAAACATACCATCATTACCACTTTATAGGTCTATCACTTGAATAAAATCGGTGAGTGGTACAAAAGACAAGGTTTATTCGCTCACTTTTGTATAAAACCTATTTTCTTTTTAAGTTTTGCGCCACCAGAGGTCTTTTGCTCATCAGTGAGAGATGAGGATCAGGCTAGTAAATGAAACAAGAACTCTCCCCAGGACGGCTGCGTCCAGGGCTACAGCCTTTATATGCGGCACTGCAGCTCTACCATTGAGCCAGGCAGCACTCACCTGCAGCAATCTTTTTAGGAAGCATTCTACATTTTCAGGGTTTCTCCAATCTCTGGTGCAATGCATCCTTTCAGACTTACTTTCACAACACCTGTCGACAGGCTGTGTTTGCTGCGCCGATTCAAAGGCTGAAAGCGGGCGGGCGGGAAGAAGGAGGTGGTTACAATCCGCTACAGTACGGGCCCGGGTCACCCTCACAAAGCGCCCCACGGCCCCGTAAGAAAAGAAGCAAGCGCCTCTTATCAACAACAATGTGCCACTCATGTCTAATTTCCTTTCAAAGGCTCCAACCCTCACTAGATTGCAACCGCCGCGCAATGACAAGACACATTCAGCAGAAATTCCTCCCCCGGTGAGTGCTGGCACACAGATCCAGATAAAGAGAAAAGGGACAGTTGACTAAAGGAAGAGCGAAAGAAAGAGAGGGAGGAGAGAGTGAATGCAAAGGCCATTCGGGGGCCCCACAAAAGAAAGCCGAAGAATGAGACAGGAAGGCAGCAAAGGATGTCGTCTTGTCACAGATTATCGGGACAGAACGAGGAGGAGGGAGGGCGGCGGAGTGGCTCCGCTTACTCACCGTCTGTGCAGCAAGAAGATGACGACCAGTATGAACACCAGGATTGCTCCGGCCACAGCCGCAGCAAGGATGACGGCAGTCTTGTTAAGGTGTCCTGCAAGGAAAAACAAACCATACTTTAGAGTGAGACGATTCCTAAAACAAAGCCTGGGAGTCTTTCCTTCAGCGGTTTTTCCTCTGTACCTTCAGACAGCGTCTCAAATTGTTCCTCCAAGCTGGAGACGCCACGACTGCCGTCAGTGCCCAAAGCCTGGACCTTGACCAAGTAAGCCGTGCCTGGGGACAGATCGCTGATCTGCACGGAGCTTTTCTCCAGTTTCAGCACGACAACCGTAGTTACGTCGAGTTTATTGTCCTAGGAGGAAAAGAAAAGGTCACACTGCAGCAGGTATTAACAGCCTCTGTTTGAATGTAGTCATCTGATCAGGACTTCAGAGACATTAAGATGCTACGTTTAATAAGCTAGAGGGAAAAAAATGCATTTCTAAACAGCTTTATTCAGGCAGTATGGACTAAATGTACACATGGAGAACATTCAGGGATGAATAAATGTTTTGCACACCTTTTTGCGGTAGGCGAGTTCATAGCGGATAGTTTGGGACTGAACCCGTGGACGGGGGGAAATGTCCCAGGACAGAGACAAGCTGGTGGAATCCCGATCAACCAGACGCATGGAGGTGATTTTGGGTGGATCTGATGAAAATACATGAAATATTTTTTTCAATGATTTTAAAAAGTAAAAAAAAAAAAAAAAAAAATGGAAACTACGGTTGCAGTCTTAGTTTAAATTCACTTGCTCGCTGAGGCCTTATACAGTTTTCTGGAGCTGTCGCTTCCTCACAGATAGCATCAGCCGTTACCGCAGCACAGATAGCATCACAGCTCTGCTTCAAATCACCAGCACTCACCGGTGTAGTGAAGAGACGTAACCAGCGTGGCCGAGGCCGGCGGTCTGACGGAGCGGGCCGTGGCCTCACTAGCGAACACGGACACCCCGCTGTGCACCTCCACGGTGAAGGTGTAGTTGAAGTAGGGATCCAGCTCGCTCACCGACACCTTGGTGTCGGTCAGGCCCGTGTTGGCGGGGTTATAGCGAATTCTTTCTCCACAGGGTTGGCAGAGGGAGCCCTCGCAACGCTGGCACTCAACGCTGTAGGTGATGTCGTTTCGGCCTCCGGTGTTTTCGGGGGGCTGCCAGAAAAGAACGAGTTCACTCGGAGAGAGCTGGCTGTGTCTGGCCACTAGATCCCGAGGGGCAGATGGGAGGCCTGGTGGGGGCAGATCAGATAAAGGAAGACATGGAAGGTGTAAGCTGAGAGAAACTTTCTCAAATGTTATACATGTGACTGTTGCTTCGCATGAACTCCAAAATATCAGGTTTCTGCTCCCAAGATCAGCAGAATACTCATAAAAAAGGGGCTGGATCAATTATATTGTGAACAAATTCAACTACACAAAAGTGCGTCAAAGAAAAACTCTTGTTTAGTAGAGCTGCACCAGTCTCTTGTAGCTTCCTCTGGCACTGTGTTCTCTGATTTTAGTAAAGCTTTACCTCCCAACACTGACTGTAGCTGATTTCTCTTCAAGATAATATCAGAGTAAATAATTAAACAGCATTCAAAGTACAGGTTTTTAAAGAGCAAAAACAACATAAGTTGTTGAGACAAAATCAGACAGGACATTTTAGGTTATTTTTAGCTTCTAATAGTAGTGTTTGACACTTTTACTGAAAAATAGTGCGTGTGTGTGTGTATTACACAGAATGTAGAGATTTGCCTTAAAGGGTTCGCTTTGATTTTATTTAAGTTGACATTTTTAGCAGTAATAGTAGAAAGCAGAAAGCTGTCATATCCTAGTAAGGTTATTGCAAAAGTAAGGTATTACAGACAAAATATTCACAGAACCTCGCTTTAAAAATATGAACTAACAGTTTTACTGCAAAAACCTAAAATAAAAACCTTCCCTGTAAATGTCGATATCTACTCTGCAGGAACAGACATTTTTTATTTTACTCAAGGCCGCAAGAAGAAAGTTCTTGTTGGCAAAGATATTGCACACTTCACAAAAACTAAATTGCCGACTAGAGAGCGACCAATACAGTTTTTTTTTTTTTTTTAAAGACGTTGCCGATACAGATTATTTTGAAATCACTAACTGATCCCCGATATATGTTGCAGATTTTTTGGGGCCGATTCTTGAAGCCGATACTGCTCTTTCTGCTCCCATTTAAAAATGACACAATGATAAATGTTACACAAGTCTCAAAAAAAAAAAAAAAAAAAAAAAAAAAACACATTTATTAACAGGACAAACAAAACATTAACAACTGATAGCAAACAGCATAGAGCATTTAAAAATATAAAAATAAAAACAAACTTAAGACTTAAATGTAGCAGCATGAGGCTGTTGGAGTACAAATAACCTCCCTGAGAACATTTGTACACAGCAATACAACGACAAATAAAGGAAATGTGAATAATCTTAACATGAGCGTGCTAATGGGTCGGCAAATGCATGCATGTATCAGAAAAAAACAAACAAAAAACATAAATATTGGGCAAAATATTGACTCATCGATGTGTCAGCCGACCTCCCAGAAATTCTTTATAGGCCTATCACACTGCAGCACCCCAGCTTTCACCAATAAGCTTGGACACTAGGCAAGAAAAAAAGCTCTGCAAGAGCAATCAAAGACATTTCTTTGTTCTTCTGGAGCACGGATTGAGCTTAAGGCTACTTTACCCCTTTCTGCTTCTTAAATCCATACACCCTGAGATATTCGGTCTTTCCTGTTATCTGCTGAAGTGAGCTCTGATTTATTTTGATCCTTCGCCAGATTGGCAAAAAGTCCCAAAGGAAGGAACTAAGTGTGGCATAATGCTGCTTTTCATACCCAAAATAGGCAGGTATAAACTACCTAAAACTGCAACAGCAATGGCAAATGGGCAACATGACTAGCAGTAGCTGGAGTCTAGCTTTCTCTGACTTCATTTTGAAATACCACAATACGTTATTGGATTTCTGCCAGTATTTATAGATTTTTATCTATTTAGTTGTTGCTGGATTCTTTCCTTATTTATATTTTTAGTGTCATACATGTTGTATGTTTGTATTGTCGTTATGTGACTGGAGGACAACAATGGAAATAAGGTCTTCAGATTATTGTCAACAGAGGTTTTCTCTACTTTTTGGTACCACTATTTTTTTTATAGAATTTAATGTTCATTTCTGCATAATTCTCACCTGAGCAGGGTCCAGTGATGGGGTCTGTAGTAGCCCGGTAGAAGCCATCCACGCACGGACAAAAGCTAGCCCCGGACTTCTGGCCCTGGCTGTTGGCAGGACACGGCTCACACTTGTCATTGGATCCCTCGGCTCTGAAGAAGCCTGGCTGACATTCTGCAAAGACAAAAAGACATTCACAGCAAATGATCAGCCAAAGAAGACAATGGGGACTTCTGGCAGCCCCCCTAAATGACACAGAGCAAAGGCAGCTTCTCCAGATCGTTCAATGCTCTTTGAAATGCTCTGAACTTTTCACCTCTGAGAGCAACGCGCAGAGGTCGAGGGGACGCCTTATTGTGTCGTGGCTAAAGACCACATGTAGACAGGTGACAGAGAGATGGGAGGAAACACCCAGGGCAGGAGTCTGCACAGTGTTCAGTTCACTCATTAAAACTCGGTCCATACCAAATAAAATGCTGCTCGTTTGAGCCAAGCCCTGAAACAAGATCGCACAGTTCCAACTAAACTGCTCTTGACTTTTTTCACACACTCTCCCCTCTGCTCATGCTGCTTTCTTACCGTCTTTGTCACAAGAAACACAACCAGTACGCCGACATTCCACAACCGTAAGTCAGTTTTCATTGCTAAAGAAAAAAAGAGCAATCAGCAAAGCACCCGAGCAGGACTACTTGGCACCCAACGGTCTATTATATTTCCTTTACCCTCAAAGACTCCCATGGATTCTTTGAAACGGCATCGCCTAGATAAGATGACATCTAATTTCACACTTGGATTTCTAAATAAAGAAATGCAGGTAGGATGCCCAGCTGTGCATAGAATTTTGAAATATGAACTTAATACAGCGTGAAATTTGGTTCGAGAGCGAACCATCAAGGAGAGCGAAATTGAGACGGCTGCCCTTTAACTCTGCAACAGCATTCCAGCGGCTGCTGCTCACGCCATAGATGTTCATACACACACACACACACACACGCCAGTGTATGCATTGCACACATGCACCCACAGCCGCATGTATGGACAAAATACACAGACACGTATGCAAAGCACACGAATGGACACATTGTGGCATCAGGAGAGGGATTATGTCCACTGCCTGTCACCTGTTCATGTCCCTCTGCTCATTTAGTTCAGCTAGTACACACACACACACACACACACACACACACACACACACACACACACACACACACACACACTTCCTTTACTCCTTATTGGTTTCCTTGAAGACTTTAAACAGCTTGTGATGGATGTTAGAGGATGTTGACAGTTTAAACGAGTGCTAGACAGTGCCGTCTAGGCCACAGAGCAGCGAATATGAATTAACACGCATCAGAGAAAACAGACATCGGAAATAGAGATAACAGGGAGAGGAAAGATAGATCAGATATAGCAGAAACCGATAGTGTTAGCCAAATGAAATGAGGCATTCAAAGTGAGAGATTTAAGTTACAGCACTGACACCGACTGGGGAAAGCATTAGGACAGCGAGTCAAAGGCAAACACCGTTTGCAAGGTCCAATTCCAGAAGAGGCTAATTGGAGAAAAAAAAGCAGAGCCAAGGACAGAGACAACATCAGACTCTCCCTGAGTTGCCGTCTAGCTTGCCCTTCAGCGCGGCTTGCTTTGGAAAGCCACCAGTGACCGCATGGGAGACGCAAGCACGTGGCTGCAGCTCCATTTGAGTCATATCACGGGGATTTAGTTGATTGACCATGAGCCTCCCTTCAACTTTGCCCGGCTTTTTATAAACTTGCGGTTCACCGAGCTGACGCAGAGCATATGTGAGGAGGTGTGTGTGTGTTATCTAAAAGAGCCTGACAACAATTGTGGCAAGAAAAATCACTCAAGAAAGGTATGTAAGTTTGGCCAATAGCATTGGGTTCAGCCCTCTCTCTCTCTCGACAGCGTCTCTGTTCTGTTTTGGGCAGCTGTTCCACTTATAAATACGACTACTCATTAACGCAGACAGGACAGAAGACTGGCAAGGCAGGAGGGAGGCGAGACGGAGGAACAGAAGGGTTAAGAAAGGAAAAGAGGGATACTGTAGCCTGCTGAGGACTGAAGAAAGAAAGGAGACATGCCGGGGGAAACTCATGGTCTGAGTAGGGGGAACAGCTGTTGCCCCAATCCCCAATTCAATCCCCTACCTCTTCGTCCTTGTAATCCCCAAATTCCTTTCTCCCCTGCTTTCTCTTCTCCCAGCTAACCCATTACCATTGCTATTCACTACTGACCAGCAGGCAACAAGAATGCCTTACCATTCAGAAGCTAAAAGGAAAAAACATACACATAGGCGTTTGCGGATGGCGATAGCTAAAAATGCCACATGCCATCTGAATAGAGAAGGACGAGCCTCTTTTTGGTGTTACAGTTCGAGCTGCAATGCATCGTGGTCGGGCCTGTGGAGATGATTGGCCTTTCGCTGTGTGTCGCCTCTATAATCAAGATGCATTCCAGCGCACACCACCCAACAGGAGGCCTGGAGCTGCGTAGCTTCCACTGCAGCCAGCCGTTTGGTCGTGAAGGTGAGCGGGTTTGCGTACCTCAAATATTCCAAACTCGAGTCACAGCAACAACACCGCTGAGGTATTTAGGTATTTAACGAGAGGATTCCTCAACAAAAAAAGAAAAGTCTAGTGAAAGCAAGCTTCCTTGTTCCATGGAGAAGGTGGATGGGGTGCGGGGGGCTTTGGATTGTTGCTGGACACAACAGGAAACAGGAAGCGTGCGGCTGACGCTGCCTTCCTTCCTAAAGAAGCCAATCAAAGCACGAAGGCACGAGGTAGCACAAGCTATAGCATGACCAGAACCAAGGCTAAAAGCCATGACACAGAATAATAACCAAAAAAGGAAGCTGAAATCTGTTGATCCAATATGAACAAATCCTATAAAGTGGTTCCTGACATGATGGATGTCACAAACAAGAGTGTCTGGGCTTCTTTGGAGTTGAGACGTTTGACAAAGTAAGAATAGCCATTTTTCCCCCTCCTTACTTGCCACAAACAAGGAAGTTTCTGTCAAATAAGGGGCTCATGCGCCTTGAGTGGCCCTGTGTTTGTTTATAGAGAACGAGCGCAGGAGCCTGTTACATTCAAGGAGCCGGAGTGGCTCGAGAGTCTCTGAGGGCTCACCAGCGTGTCGGCAGAACTTAGGATGGATTAGCTGGTGACAGTGATGAATGCCCGGTCGTAGAGGTGGATGAATGGGTAACATGGTGGACTGACAACAGAAATCAGCCCCAGGACATTACGAACAAGTAGAATGGGGTAGGGGGGGGGTAGGTTGACGATCGATTCCGGCGCTGAGCTTTTTAAAAAGGCAGAAAGGTCGTGTCTGCCTCGGGGCGAGTTAAACTGTGCATGGCTTTACGCAGAGTCAGTGGCCAAGTAAAACAAACACTTGCTCGCACTGACGAGGAGGAGAGGGAGAAAGGTTAAATTCAGAGGAATGGCCGGCGAGCGAAAGAGAGCTTGGAAAAATAAAGCCAAGTGAGAAATAAACACAGTGTCGGATCCGTATCGGGGCAGCTCTCCGGTCATTTCTGGGGGCAAGAGAGCCTGGCTTTGTCCTAGCCCTCGTTTATTTCACTTCCCCTCTTTTCATCTCTGAAGTGCACAAACGCTGCCTGAAACGGCAATATGTCATGTCAGTCTGTTTATATGCAGGGTGACAACAAGTAATTAGCAATCCGGGGGTACCTGGACGGCGGGAACAGAGGGGGTCTCTGATGGGGGAGGAGGACTGGGTAACATGAGCCAGAGGCCAGGGAGGTAGAGGAGGGGAAAGGGGGAGCAAGGAGCCATAAAGGTGTAGGAGTTGATGGAAGTGTAGGCATGTGGCTCAGAAGGGGGAGGGGGGTTGGGGACATTAGTGAAAAAGATTAGCTGACCAATGGAGCAGCTGTGGAGGCATTACATCTGTTTTACTATTGCACCCCGACTTTCATCTGGGGTTGTTAACAAACACAATAAATTCCCTGATTCCCTTTCACCTCCTACTCCTTGAACAATGTTCCCTTGCACTCAGTGATGGGAGGAGGGAAGCAGGGAGTGCAATCTGGAAACAAGGAGATTCAAATCTGGAAGGATTTGAGGAAGCCAACAAACCCTGGTCGACATCAAGCTTCCAGAGGCCAGAGCAGTGCTCGTCATTTCCAGACAAGCAGGTGGAAAAAGCGACACCATCTCGCCACACCTCTCCAAGCCAACAGGCCGAAAGCTGATGGCCATCAACTTCCTGGCCAGGGGAAGTGACCAGAACAGGACCAAATGCACCAATAAACAAAAACGACTTATCAGGCAAAACAACCAAATGGAAAGCAGCTGAGTGAGGCCGCGCAGCGTTGACCGACAATGAAAAAGCCTGAGCCAATGGGTCGGGGAGTCACTGAGGGATTAGGTGACCTCCGGTTTCCGCCGAGGGCTCGTCCTGTTAGCAGCGAACGGCCGGGGGGGTGCTGAGCTGCGCTGGGGGGGCACGACTGACTGATTGCTGGGAAGGAAAGTGCTGACCTCACACACCAGCAGTACAATACAAAGCGCCTCACATTGCTCTGCTCCCCCCCCCACCACAACACTCACACATACATACATAAACACAGCCTTCAGGCTCAGGAATGTCATCAAGAGGAAATGTGTCCCGACTTCCATGGCACAACCAACACACACCCAGACACGCATCAAGGCTAAAAATGCTTAACAAACGCAAGGTAAGGAGACTACAACCTGAACTAAACAGTAGTTCTATCTGAATTTGTATAACAAAAATAAAACAATATCAAATTGTGGCTTCAATAACTAATTTAATTGATAACTTTAACAATGCATCTTTAAAACACTGCAGAGAGCTGCAGTGTGGGAAGGTTACCATTATGAAGGTATTCCAAGGTCTAAAAACGTTAACTGTTTCAATACGGCTAACATATATGTCGCCCATTTACTGCAGGATTTTTATGAAATCAAATGACAAGACTAGAGCAGAATAGGGCAGAATCACATGATGCATTTATTTAGATCAGGTGTGTTGGTGCAGGAAAATACCTAAAACACGCAGGACGGTTGGTCCCGAGGACCCTACCTGTTGCTGCTTACTGCCAGCCAGCTGGCCAAAGCAAGACACTTTTTCACCACTTATAAGAAATACACATTCTGCCATTTGAAAACACGTACAAACTATTGAACCTACAGGAGCGCTACCCATCACTGTTATTAAGCTAATGCTGGTGTGAATGTTATCAAGTCATGAGTAAAATGTTTGTTATATGGCCAACAGCAGACTGGCTACCGGCAGCCTGACTAATATCAGCTTGTTAGTCTTGCCTACTCTACAAAGAACAGAGCAAATATAAGGGATCATATTCTGTGCAATAACCATCCATCAAATTTACTGCATGTTTTTTTCCTTTCTTTCAATATTTTTGCTGATGTCCGTCTATGTATCACAATCAAAATAACAATAAATTGATGTAAAATATACAATTATTACATACTATATTTAGGCAGAAGGACCAGGAATTTAATTTTCAAATGTCAAACCAGATGATTTAACACTTTGTCAGTATCTTGAAACAGTGGTATCTTTATTTAAGGTATCATGCAGTAACAATTTTAACCCAGCCCTTGTATATTAGAGCATGTTTTGACATGCTGGACTTGTCAAACCCTCTCCATGAACTGCCGCCATAAGCATTACAAGCAGACATGCCGGGCGGCAACACGGCTCTCTGGAACGGCCTGTTAAAATGCTGAGCTGTTGTTAAAGTTATACACTTTAGACTTTTGCACCTACTTTATGGTTTACGTGTGTTTTAATTGATTCGGGTTTTATCCGTTTCATGACATCGTCTACACTAATCTGTTGAAAATGACTGCTTACTTCACAATTTGAGTTGAAATCAAATGTTTGAGCAAATGATCAGTTTCTCAACATTATTCACCCAATTTCCAACAACTGCCACCTAATTTGTTCACCTTTGAGCATCTACTAAAAACGAAACCAGATCTGTTTGGATGATATGGTCACCATGGTGTGTGCACTTTCCCAAGCCACAAACTACATCATTTTCAGTGATTCACACTAGATAATCACAGGCTCTCTTTTGTGTAAAATACTCTGACTGTTTCTAATAACTGCCATCGTACTCTCTGGTAAAAATGTGGCCCAACGAGACGGTGCATGACTCCACTTGAAAGAACCCCCTCCTCCCCTCCCCCCCATTAATCTAACCAACTCCCACAAGATCAGCCTGCTAGGCAGACGTTACCCCTGGCACAACATCAGAGAAGGGCAGTAATTCAGAGAAATCACAGTGATTTTCAAGACGGAAATGTAAAACAAAAAAGCCTTCTTTCCATCAAAAACGTGTTGCAGAGTTGTGCGATAAGGCAGTGACTCAGCTTTTCTGCGACCGGCTACGGAGGCTTGCGAACCGAGGGAGGTTTGGCGGAGCGGAAAATTTGGAGAGTGGGAGGGATTATCCCGCTGGAGTGAGATGATTCCATTATGTGAAATCCACCTTAAGCCCGCTAAATCGAATCTCTGCGATCTCTCCAGGAGTGCTGCCGCGTCACAACATCAGATAAGCTTGAAATTGCACAAGACGACGCCGCTTTATTTATCATGAACTCCCAGGCTCGGGTACAAGCTGAATTTAAACCTCTATTCTTGCCATAGATGACTTCTGGTTTATGCTCCAAGCAGACAATTAGCAGGCCAAATCCAAGCATCAATTGTTAAGTTCAGCAGCAAAAAAAACACAAACAGATGGCTAAGGTTTCAGATGTACCTCCAGATACATGTTTACGCCTTGACCGCCATGCGAATGGGAAAGCCTGTTGTTCCCTGATTGGTGGCATTGTTCTGATTTAGCCCCTATTTATTTTTAAGAGCCACTCAGGGAGACATGCGCGCATTTATCAGGGAGGAATACCGCTAGCGCACACAGTCTAAATAGTCCCATCAGGGCTATGTGAAACGGGATGTTTAAAGTCTTACGGTGTCATATTCATTAAACCGAGCGCCAGCCAAGAACAACAGCCTCCGTGTGATTTCATGGGCGACGTGAACACGAAACAAGACGGGGAAAAAAAGTTTTGTTTGCGTCTTAGCTTGTTGTAGTTGGGACTGCTTGCGCAACAGTGTGCAAGTCTGGGGTAAACTGCATATGGCGCTGCAAAATAATCACGGGGCTAATGTGTTGAGATAAGAAACTACCAAATAAATACAAGATGAGAGGCGGAAAATTGAGGATAAAATAGTCAAGGTCCTCTGAGACGGGGGAGGATGTGGGGTGAGGGGCAGAGGACGGCAAGAGAGATTACAAAAAGGCAAAAAAAAAGCCAGCAGAACCAGTACTTACTCCACTGAAAAAGACCAAACACACCCAAGTCAATTACTACCCATACAAATCACTCACCACAGCGTGCAGCTACGCTACAGCTTAGTCACCAACTGTTCCTTACATCAGCGGGAAGACCGTTTTGGACACGGGGACATGGAAGGAAGGAGTGGGAAAGGAGAAAATTGTTTACTGGAAGCTCCTTGGCGAGTCGGGAACCTTACTGGAACTCAGAGGACGGTTGTTCCACCGACACGCCATTCTCTCCGGAGCGCCGAAACGGGCGCTCCACGCTCCCACACCGTGTCTCCGTTTACACACAGAGCCTTGTGCAACCATCGTGTCGGATTAGGCCCTGTTTGCAGAGGCCTTAGAGTAGCTGGCGAGGTGTGGGCCGAGACAGTTAAACAAAAAAGACGGCCGAGGATCAGCTGGTGCGGATCCAGACGAGGGGTGACACGCAGTCATTGCGTTCTGCCAGGCTGGATGGAGGGTATGGCAGGGCATGGAGTGAGTCACAAGTGGAAATGATGTGAAGTTAAACATAATTTAGCTAACTGTTTACTTTGCGCCGTGGAAAAAAAAAACGGCTTTTATTTGTACAACTGATGTTAAATTTACATTAGGGACTAAAATATGTTATAACAAGATGAGGGAAGAATATTTAAAACGTGTCCAAACAGTGGAAATTAACCGCCCCAAATTCATACCACGAGACCACTCTTCACGTGACAAACCTGAGCGCATTTCATCCGGCTACTGGATGACCAACCATGTCATTGTTAAAGTAGAGTTAAAAAGATCTATAGTACTGATTTTTATTTTAAATTTATTTCAAAAATCTTAAAAGTGCGGCTTGCACTTCCATTCAGCCTCAAGTCTTTTGCAGCCTTTAACACGCTTTGTTACAGGAATTCCTCAGATTTAGCACCATCTATCCTCTCATCTACTCCTATATCTCAGCTAAAAAAAGAACAATAAAAAAAAAAAACATCCAAACTGCCACCACCAAGATTCACCATAGAAATGATGTGCTCTGAGCAATTTGCAGTGTTTTTTTACAAGTAGGCAAAAACGTAAAATTATAGTCTGACCAGATCACCTTATTATATTAATTATACCTAATTACCAACTATGAGACACCTGAAGACAGTTGAGCGTATTAGATTATATTTACGGATAACAGACAATATGGGGCTGGATGCATTCGTGTGATCATTTTTAGGGCCAAACACATAATAAAAAAAAAATATTCCATTTCCAAATTATGCTCTAGTTGTGTTGGAACTTTTGCAAGAGATTGTAATTACGGTCGTTTAAGCTTCTCCATCAATAATGTGAGGATTGGGAACTGTTTATAAAAATCTGCCAAACACCATCTGTAATATTGTCACAGAGAACAAAGGCCCAGTTTGTGTGCCACTTGTTAAGATTTACGACCTGCTAGATTGTTACACACCTTCGCAGCGCAGCAACTGTTTTATCCTCTGTGACTTAATAACTTTTGATAAGTTTATGCGAACATTAGGGAGCGCAGACAGACGGTTTCATACAGCCATTTTTTTTCTTTTCCTTAAACAAAAACGTTTAAGGGAAAAAGAAAGAGAATATTATCCCAGAAATAGGCAGACAAGTGATCCTTTTGCCAAAGCTGCCACCGCAGCGAGAGCCAATGAGGAGCCGGAGACAGAAACCAGATGAAGTCACAGATCTTTACTTTTACAGGTCCCACGGGGAAGACGAGTTATAAAACTGAGTGAAAACATGGCCGAACATGGAAACTTTCAACCTAAATATGGGGAAAAAAACACCACAGTTGAAGATTTTGTGGTTGTTTTCCCCCAGAGCAGCAATCCATTCAGGAAAGAAGTGGGGAGAATGATTAACTATGTGTCTGTAGGATATTCCTCTTTAAGCCCTCGGAACCATTCATCCTGGCTCCTCGCTGCAGCCCTGTGATTCATTCCCATCTAAATCTACACATGTCCTCATGCATCTCGGACCTGTCATTGGGCTTCTTCCTGGTAGCTTTTTTTTTTTTTCTTTTAGGGGGGGGTTCTCTTTGCTAAGTCGTTCTAATGTGAGGGCTTGACCCGGACCTGTTCTTCCTCACCCCCTCCCATCACCACCACCACCACCACCAGACCTGGGAATTCCTCAGGTCTGCAGTAATGTTGGGAGGCTCCTTTTCAGCAAACTGATCAGGAATGTACCAGTAAAGTGGGCTAGAGGAGGTGTCGGAGGTGGGCTGCATCGCGCTCGCAGGGAAACACAGCGCTTCATTGTTCTCCTACCTTTGCATTCCACTCCTCACCTCTCTCTGCTTAAGAAAAAAAAAGAAAAAGTCACACGCCTCCTCTAAAAAACAAGCCCTGGCCTTTTTCTGCCCCATTCCTTCCTGCTCCCCACCCCACGCTAAAAACGATGTACTGACAGAAAACCTCGGGTTTCTATCCACCTATTGGCCACAGGGTGGCAAATCTAAGTGGGAAAGCGGTAGGATTTTATACCAGCTGCCAAACATGTGTGATTTTCAGATTGTGATTAAGCATATTTCGGTTTTTGCAGTTGCGCAAGTGTGCGGGACAAACCAAAATAGCTGAAGGAGGAACATCACATCGGGCTGATGCCAGGTTTTAGTGTTTTTTTGTCACAGAGCGGATCTGAACAGGCCTCCACACGTCGCTCTCCTGCAGACCCACACCCCAACAGGGGAGAGGTTTCGGGGGGGGTTGCCCCTGCTTTCTGTGATGCATGTTATGAACAAAGTCAGCGAGGCTCTGCAGTTTCACCCTGCCCCCCCCTCCCTCCCTCCCATCCGCCTTGAAGATGCTAATCCATCACTGTACAGTAGCCCCCTCTGCTTCTTTGATCTGCCATGATCCCCCTCACTACAATAAAGGCCTTCTTTACCGTGAGTTAAAACACAACTATGACAAGAGAGCAAAGTTTAAGGCATGAGTTATGGCCGGTCTGCCGAGCCGGCTCATACCGAGATATGAAAGCAGCCGATATCAAGAGAACAGGAAACCACCTAATGCAATAAGCTCTTAATTATGAACCAGGAGAGGTGTAGTCAAAGTGGAAATGTTAGAGTAAGACACTCATTTACCAGCACCCAGGATATATAATACATAAGATGATCATGACTCTAAGGGGAAATAAAAGCTGAGTTTACATGAAATATTGAGATTTGGGTTTTGTTTCAGAATAGAAAATAAGAAACCTGAAAGCAAACAAAATAAATAAAAAATATATACACTTTTTAGTGCCCAACTATTCTAAACCAGCGTAATAAACCTTAAGAACTCCACCAAAACAGAAGGATATTTCAGAAAACATTGCATAAAGAATCACACTGGAAAAAAGATTTTTTTTTTTTTAAATCAATAAAATAAAATGTCTTAAAACACAGAAAAGCTCAAATTGATTTAGACCCCTTGAAGATTAATGAGGGACCTTAAGATTAGGGTGATGGCAAGGAGGCCTTCCAACCCCAAAGATAAAATCTTGAAATGCCAATGGAAATACACCGAAACCTGGTCAGCAGTTATAAAAAAAGTTTGATTGTCAGAAATGATTTTCCAGTGAGTTTTGAGAGGATAATCACTTTTGGCATGCCATTTTGGAAATTTAAATATTTTTTTCCTTTCAAAATGAATTTGCATTGTCTTAGTATTTTTAAGATCATGCCTCTCTGATTTAAAAAAAAAAAAATCTAAAACAAACTTTGCATGCAAACCTGCCAACTGTTTGAATAGTTTTGGCTCTTAACTGTATTTCAGAAAAGTAAAAACAGAGCAAAACCATTTTCTAATAACGTTACGTTGACAATAATAATATGTAATTGACTTTTTCTGTCTTCTGACATCATGTCCTTTTCCAAATCTCCTAAATCCCTCGTTGTGCGGGAAAAAAAGCCCAACAATTAAAATTTGCTTCTACAAAGTACTGAAAGAGAAGTGCTAATTGGAGCCAAAGCCGAAAGTTAAATGTGCTTTTCCTGCTTGTATCAGTTTCGGGTCAGGGATTATGCCAGGACATGTAGGAGAAGGGTTCGGCATTCTTCCCACTGCAGGGGGAGTTTGTGTTAGCCGAGGGCAGAATTCCACTGAGCTATGATAAATATTTGTCATACAGGTATGTTTTATAACCCCAGGTAATTAAAGCGAAGATAAAACGGGCTTTAAAAAAAAAACCTTGTAAAATGGCAATGCATTGAGTTTGCCTGGACAAGATAACGTACAGTACAGAGCAACATGAGTCATTCTGTCTTTAAACGCCTCCTCCAAGGCTTTCATTGAATCTTTTAGGACATCTTGAGCTATAGTTCTTGAGGCTTTAATGTATTTCAAACCATCACTTTGAAAGTTGGCTGATTTTTCTTGATTTATTTCCTGTCCAGAACCTGACCATAGGGCTGGGCAATATGGACCAAAAATAATATGTCAATGTTTTAAAGCTGAATGCCGATATACGATATTTATCTTGATATGTTTTTTTTTTTTTTTTATAAAGTATTTATAAAAAGGCATCTCTGAATCAAACTTTATCCCATATATCTCACAGGCACGTTTTTGTTAATGTTTTTTTATAACAGCTGTAGAGAAATATGAGTAACAGCTGAAAAATAACCTACTAGAATATATAAAAGTATAATGCAACATAAACCATCTCGATATTAACGATATAGTCTCATTTTATATCTCTTTTTAAAAAAAATCTTGATGTATTGCCCAGCCCTACCCAACAGTTTTCAAAAAAAATGTGTTTTTTGCAACTTCAACTGTGATGTATGAACTATTTCAACATGAAAAGCTGCTAAACTCAAAATAACAGGTGGTTTAGCAAAGAAATGGGGCAGGCTTATTTCAATCGGCAACTTTATAACCAACCTTCCGAACAATGAAAGTCAATAGACATTTTGTTCTGTTAAGGGTGTCTTTATTAAGACCAGAAAATACATTGAAAACCAAAAAATTTTTGCCGGTTGGTGCTGTCCAAAGTCGGCCTTTACCTAAACATTGAACCTCAAGCTTACAAGCTTTGCAACTAAGGTCCAATTGAATCACAATGCATCTTTTTGGTCTTAACTGGTTAGTTATTGATACTTTTTATAAAAAGATGTGAATTTCAGAAACTGTCAAAATTGTAGTAAACATATGTTTTAGCCAGTTCCCTTCTTTTATCCTCACTGTCCATTGCCCAATGACGTTTGGTCAGGAGCAAGGTCTGGAACAAGAAAAAGCAAAGAAGCGGTTAAAGTCTAAAGAGAACTTTGAAACGCCCCTTGAAATTCTCTTGGATGAAAAAAGTCAAAAGAACTATTGCTCAAGAAGACGGTAAAAAAAAAAAAAAAAAGTTACCAGAATGCCTGAGTCCTTGACAACCAAAGATAAAGAAATGGGAGATGATTTAAAATTTTCCACATGAGAAGCTTCAAGGCCGTTGGCTTACCTTTACAGGAGCCTTCGACCTCTTCAAAGCCGGGATTACACCGGCACTCCCCGACCGGAACCATCCACTCCCCGTCCATGGCGCAGTGGATGCGAGGTACGTCCTCACTGTAAGCGTTGTCCACACACCTCCCAATCACCTCTTTGAGCGGCTGGCTCTCGCCTCCAGCCACCGTCTCGGAGAACAGAGCGAGGCTCTTTGTCGTGGCCGGACACGTCTTGTAGTACACCCTGACGGAGAGGAGAGCAACGCAGGCGCCGATGTCTTGGAAGGCCAAGTAGAAACCCATCTGAGACAGGTTCTCCACCACCTTCGTCTCCGTGTTGATGTGCATTTCCATTTTGTTCGCCACCTCGTCCGGAGCGATCGTGGCCACCTTCTTGAACTGTCCCTTGTGGAAAGTCGTGCCCACGTCCGCGTCCGCCTCGGAGACGAAGAGGGTGAAGGTCTCCTTGCAGGTTAACGAGTCCGCGTCGAACGAGTGGCAGTCGCGCACGATAAACTGAAGTTCCACGAAAACCCGAGAGACCGACGGACGCCTCTGGATGAAGGTGGTGCGCAGCCAGTTGTCCTGATCGCGCTCCCCAACGTTGCATATGGAGTAGGTATAGAACTGAGAGCCATTCAGGCTTTTCTGGGTGACCTCCCACTGAAACAGAACCACAGAAACCAGAAAAGGTTAGAGGTAGAAAAACTGAACCAAAACTAAAGGGGACGGCTAAATAAAGGAGCGGCCATTTAACCGTGAGGGTTTCGGCCACTGTAATCTGAACTAGGAAACAAAAACAGAGAGCGTGCAGACAAGTCCGCGGCCCTTCGCAGGGATAAACACAGACCTCTACACCAATGCAGCATTTCTTTTAGACATGGACGTCCATTTTCTCAACATCTAAAAGCATGAAAGCATCACCGACCTGAAGGACTTTGATTTGACGATACATTTCTGATATCGCAGAGAGACTAAATTGTTTTTTTTTTCCCTTTCAGTCTCTCGCATGGTGTTGGCATCTTCCCCAGACAGCATTTCTGCATGCAAACTAAACGCTGCCGCAAATATGCTTGAGAAAAAAAGTGACAGCAGCTTCTAACCTTGGTTCATGAGGAACAACTGGCCCCCACGGAGGCAGAAGCTTGCGGTTGGCTCTCTGTATGCAGCCACTGTGCTATTAATTAAAGGAATGTGCTTTGCTAGCAGTGTGTGTGTGTGTGTGTGAGGGTCTGCATATAAACCTGATTAAAAAGAAACAGCAGAATGTACACCTCTGCTAACAACCTGGTGGGACTTTTTATTTTTTTTTTTTCCCCACTCCCTTTGTTTATGCCCGGCCCACGAGGGCCTGTAAGAAACTCAAAATGATTCTGCAAAACATCTGAAACATATTAGTAGAAAACAGTGAAACGAAAAAGTGTCAGAGGGATCGCTCAAGCTGTTACACATCGCCGAGCGAACCGCCGAGCGGCGTGCCTGCACATGCCTTTTGAGTCATCAGCACATGAAATTAGGCTATTTACAGTGAATCTGCATGTGCCTGACTGGTCAATTACTCGGAGACCGCATGATGGAGGAAGGCACACATGTCTCTGGTCTGCTCATGGTAAAGAGACAACCGCAGAGATTTGAGATTCATCCCTAAACGTAGACATTTTTTTCCCCTGCTGCAGGGAAAAAGGTAGCCCTGGCCCACTGGCTCCATCCGAGGCCCCTCCTCTCTCCAAAGAGGTACCACATGCTGCAAACTTTAAAACTTAATTGCTCTCTAACATACAATTCTGAAGCTGGAGCCTCGAAACCGCAAGAAGCCACAAGTATTCCCAGTTCAGAGGGAGCAGTTATTCTATCCGCCTATATGGGCTTTCGGAGCAGCCCAGACATGCTCTGGAGGCAGCTCCTGATAGGATACCCTGAGTGCCTCTTCTGTCCCCAACTCAAGTGGGGCTTAAACGGACAGCTTTTATAGAAAAGCTCACGTATGCACCAACACACACACACAGGGACCAAGCTGAAGAGAATTACAAAAAAAAAAGGTTCTCGGTACAGCTGCGAGTGTTTTCCTGCAACTTTTCCTGGGGCAAATTCCTGCTACTGGAAACGTGGGAGCTGGAGGAGAAGCAAAAGGACACTACTCACCCGGGATCCCTGGTTTGGGGACCAAGGCAGCCAGCCAAGGTCTACTCCTGTCGCCTTCATATCCAACAGCACCTCTGCGGAGACACAAAAATAAAGACAACAATGAAAAATGCTAGTTTGTTTTGTCTGATTGTTTTTTTTTTTTTTGTTTTTTGTTTTTTGCAACACAACGCAGAGTTTTGCTTCAACCTGCATAAAACCCGTGTTGCTGACCAGCTTCGATCCCCAATATTGTGATGCTGAAGTAAGTCAAATAAAACATCTGATAGATTAAAAAAGTGACAACCTTTGTGTTTTTTTTTTTTTTAGAGGGGAGGGTGTATTCAGGGGGAAAACAAGAAGGAAATTAGGAAAATATAAAACTTTGGCCAACTCCGCAGCAGAGACTCTCCACCTGCTGCTGTTCCAAAGTTAGCGCACAAGCGGAGCCGTGATTCGCTTGGAGTGATCGGTTACAGATTGATTGGTTATGGGCTATACACTGTACCAAACAACGCTGTTACGCCCTTTTAAGTCAAAATCAAAGCTTTGGACTTTCCGGGCAGTTGCAAAAGCGAAGCAAAAAAGCTTTTTTTTTTTAAGTTCTTTCAAGGTAGGCTCCCCACATGGCACGCGTGCTTCCCTTCTGTTGAGAAAAGTTTTCATTTAGAAAGCTGAGCTGTTTTTAATTTTTTTTTTAAACATGCACTCACCTTCTTTGGCCTCTAAGGTGGTAAATATCCCGTTAATGAGTACGTGTAAGAATAAGAAATGTCTGATTCCACCAAAGAAATCCATTTGGAAAACTTTTTTCTCTCCCCTCTCTGCTCTGCTGCTGACGCTTGGCTGGAACTCTGCTTTGAGAGCTGCTGCGCTCTGCGCCTCATTCACAAACGGCCTCTGCGCGCGTCACCGGCTCCGCCCGCTGGAATGTACGCGCTCGTCGGCCGCGCGCGCGCGTGTGTGTGGGTGTGTGTGTGTGCGCGCGCGTGTGTACTTGTACTTGCTGACTGAGAGAACCATAAAACCGGATATAATTTGTATTCGGGGAACATGAATAAAAGCAACTTCAGACTTTGTTATCAGAGGATCTAGCGGTGTACGCAGAGATAGTAGTGAGGCACAGGGAGGAGGATGTGGAGCTCTTGTAAAAACAGGAATTCAGTTCAGGTTGTTAGCTGAAGGAACTCCTTTAGAATAAATCATTGTTGAAGTTTGGAACAGTAAAAGAATGCAAAAGTGATTATTTTTTTATAATCCTTGTAAAAGACTTTCATCTGAGTCCATGGAGGAACTAGATAGTTATTTAAATGGACACAACTGTTGGTGTGGTGATTTTAATGCCCATAGCTCGTTATGGGGTGGTAAGAATGATTGCAATGGAACATTTATTGAAGAATTAATAGAGAATAAAACTCTTGTTTGTTTAAATGATGGAAAGGGCACCAGATCAATACGAGAACAGGCATGGAGTCAGCAATTGAGCTAACCATAACTTCATTGGCAGGATTTAGTTCATGGCAGGTAGTTCAAGATACAACAATAGGAAGTGATCACTGTCCCATAATAAAAGAAAAGCATTTGGATATTGAAAAAATCTAAAACAGGAGGTTTGCAGAAATTGTGTTTCCGCAGTGCTGATCGGGGCACATTTAGAAGTGTAGGTGATCATGAATTGGAAAAAATGAATTTGAAAACAAAAGTTGATTGTTTAAATTTTTCTGTTTGTCATGATATTTTACTGGCTATAAAGAAGAAAGGAGGTGCGGTGTATAAGAAGATTGTTCCATGATGGACGAAGGAATGGGACAGAGTAATCAAAAGTCAAAATAAAGCTTTTAAAATGTTGAAAAGGAGTCACAACTCTCAGAATCTTATTGAATATAAGAGATGTCAAGCCATTGTGAGAAGGACTGTAAAAAGTGCAAAAAAGGGATTGTTGGAGGCATTTTTGTAATTCAGTGGTAAAAGAAACAGAGATTAAGAAAGTGTGGACAATGATAAGAAGAATAGGTAGGATTAAAAGAGAATACGGCTATCCAATTTTAAGTGATGGACGAATTACAGCAGTTAAAGAAGAAGAAAAGGCAGATCTGATGGCTAAAACATTTATTAAATATATAGTTCAGATAATATTAGTTTAGAAGGGAAAAGGGAAAGAGAAATTACGGTGTAAAATAACAGCAAGATATTGGAATACATAGAGGATGGAAATGATCTATTGAATGTTCCTTTTACAAAAGCAGAATTAAGTCGAGCCCTTCAGAAATGTAAATTAGCAACACCAGAGCTAGATCAGATTTGCTATTGAATGATGAAACACCTTAGTGAATCAGCTAAAAATATTTTATTGGAATTTTATGATAAAGTTTGGGAGAATGGAAAATTACCAGAAAGTTGAAAAGAAGCAGTGATAATACCAATACTCAAGCCAGGTAAAGATGACACAAAACCAGAACGTTACAGGCCGATTGCGTTAACATGTGCAAAACAATGGAAAGAATGATTAATGAATGGTTAATATATTATATGGAATTAAACGGGTATATATCACAACATCACAGTGGTTTTTGGAGAGGTAGAAATACTATGGATGCAATTTTAAGTTTGGAATTTGAAATCAGAAAAGCACAAGTTAACAAAGAAAGTATTTTAGCAGTGTTTTTTGATATTGAAAAAGCATAAGTTATGATGTGGAAAGAAGGTTTTTTTTTTATTAAAATTAGAAATATAGGTACAACAGAATGAATGTTCAGATGGATAAAATATTTTCTTACCAAATGACAAATACAAGTACGGATAGGAAATAATTATTCAGAAAAATATATTGTTGAAAATGGAACTACACATGGAGGTTGAGTAAGTCCTTTATTATTTTCATTTATGATAAATGATGTGTTTCTACATATTGATAGTGGGACGTTTTTTTTCTCTCTTTTTGCTGTTGATGGATCAATGTGGAAGAGAGAAAGGAATTTAGAGTTTATTACTAGGAAGATGCAAGAAGCTGTCTTTGAAGTTGAAAAACGGTCATAGATGTGGGGATTTAAAGTTTCGGTGGATAAGACTAAGACAATGTTTTGTACAACAAAAAGGGAAATTTGTGAGAATATTAAAGTCATATAACCAAGAAATTGAGAAAGTTGAGACAATTACAATTTCTTGGGGTTTAGTTTGATGAGAGGCTTACATGGAAGATGCATATTCAGAAAGTGTTAGACAAATGCAAAAAGGTGTGAAATATCATGAGGTGTTTAACTGGAAGTGATTGGGGGTAGAACAGCCCTTAAGGGTATAAATACAAGATTAGTCAGATCTGTACTATACTGTGGAAGGATTGTTTATAATTCAGCAGCAGAGACAACTTTTAAAAAGTTAGACCGCATTCAGTATCAATCGTTGAGACTGTGTGCAGGTGCAATTAGAGCTACCCCAACAGCTTCATTACTAGCAGAAATGGGAGAATTGCCACTTAAAATTGGAAGAGAACAATTAACATTAAACTGCTGGGCTAATTGAGCTTTCTCTCATATTTAGCTCCATCCATCTTCTCATCAACTCTGACCAGCTTCACGGTGTTGTTGAAGAGAAGCATCCCGACTGCGTGATGCTCCAACCGATGTATTTCATCGTGGGAATGATATTCTCAGCGAGCAGTTTAAGTTTCCCTTTACACACAGTGTTTAGTGTTTAACTCAGGAAGTCAGCTTTGGTCTCGTCTGATCAGAGCACCTTTTTCCACATGTTTGCTGATGCCCCTGTAAGAACTGTAGCTGGCTTAAAACAAGACTTGCTTCATCTGTGGCTTTTGTTTTACTTGTTTTCTAATAAGGTCAGGTCAAATTCCCGTAACCGAGACCTCTGCAGCTCTCCCAGAGTTATAACCGGCTTCTTCACTGCTTCATTGGTTAAGGCTCCCTTGCCCAGCCATTCTCTTTAGGTGGATTGCCGTGTCTTACAGTTGTGCCAATGTATTTCTGGTTTTGGATGGTGTTCAAAGCTTGGAATATTGTCGGTGTTTTAAACTTTTTCACAAATTTGTCCCTCACCTGTCCACCGTATTCCTTGGATCCTAGAGGATCCTAGATTTGAAAACCATCTGAGAGGTCTTGCTGTTGTTTAATAGTAGGTAAAGACCAAAGTGGTCCACCAGTTCCTTGTACTCTGGCTGTAATGTATTTCAGCCCACCTTTTGGACATGACAGGATTATCAAATGTGATGATTGTCTGACTTGCTGTGATCAATTAAAAATGGAGACAAAATAATCCCTTGTGGTGTTCCTGTATTACTTATTAGACCCCAAAAATAATAAGCAACCGAAGAAACAAAAATGACAAAATGTCAGCTATGCGGGTCTGTGTTCAGGCTGTCAGTGGTTGTGTGGTGCATTCTTAGGTGTTTGTCATCTCCACCTAATCAGAGGAGCATTTAAGGAGCCAGAAGATGGAAACAAGGCATCAGGGCATTAGCTCTCCATGAGCGATACCTGATCTAACTTTGCTCCATGTTCCTCCTTGTTCCTTCTTCTCCACCTAACGTCTGTTTTTACCTTCCAGATACCATTCCCGTCTGGAACATGGCCTTGGTCTTTCTCACTTTCAACCCCTGAGAAGATCCTCCGTCTTCCTGGCACTTCTGGCGACCTCTGCTCCTCTGGCTCCATTGGCGTCCGCTGGCGTCCCAAGCGATCCACCTGACCATGAAAACCTGTCCACCCTTCAACGTTCTCCACCACTGAGCCGTCTAGCACAACTCCACCAACCGCCTGGCGGGCACAGCCTACATCCTGGACCATCACCATCCATCGTATGTCTGCCTCTGCTTCACCATCTAACCTCCCTGCGTGGTGTCGGAGCTCAACCCTGTCCATTTATCACTTACGGTCCGTGACCAGAGCCCTCCCAGTCGCCGGAAACTCTTCATCCTGCTACCCAAACCTTCAGTAAAGAACTCTTCTCACTTAGCGCCTGTCACGGTTTGCTGCTTCACAGTCAAAATGGAAAACAAGAACGTGACACAAAAGGCATTTCTGCTGAGCAGTTTGTTAGATGAGTTGTACTGAAGATGTTAAAAAACAACATGAAAATCCAGGGGAGAATAATGGAACAAAGATTAATCACCAACCTGAAGAGGGTCAAAACAGGCTTTATATGTGGTCAGAAGTGGGCTAATTTATCTCTCCGTTGTACAGCTTAGCTCTTTTACCAATCGCATAGTTTCAGAAATGTTTGCACATTTAACTCCATTATGGCAATTAACTTCTTTCCCTGCACTTAGTCTGGTGACATGAAACAGACCAAAGCAGGCCTGGCTCTCGCCCAACCATCTAGTTCTACACTTTGCCAATATTCAATCAGTGGTTAAATTGTCTCAGGAGAACGATCTCAAATAGTACTGAAACTTTGGACTTAAACCTACCCTGGTGTCCTGTTCAGCTTGAAGAGTAACACAATATCTTCTCCCCCAGTTCTGTAGAAATGTTTGGTTTGCTAATGACTTATAGAGGACATTCCATAATGGGAAACAAAAACTGTGATTCTACTATGAACTGGAAAGATCACAGTGTGAGAGGCTTACTTTCTTTTCATAGATATTTATATAGAAGTGTATATTTCTTTAAGCTTGTCTACAAAAATGTTTGGTTCACATTTTCTTTATAATTTAAATATGTTGGTCATCAGATATACTTAAACTTGGGCTTCATAGTGGTTACAAGCATTCTCACGGCAGTGGTTGAGAGTGATTAAAGCTGGAAGAAACTGCTTTATTTAATCCAGATAGGGTATTTTCCAGATCTCATTTATATTTTCTCCGCAACAAGCGCTAGTTGATGTGGAAACTTATGTTTGGGGGTTTTGGATGCATGGAGTGGAGCTGAGGGCTGAGTGTAGGATGATCTGATGACAGAGAAGGTGATGAAACTGGAGGAATGTGAGGAGCCCCAGCAGGGGGTGTGGTGCTGGACCTGTTGAAGGACAGCTTACTTTATTTAAGTGCTTCATTTCCCAGAGACTAACGTGCTGCATCCTAATTCAGACAAACACTGACATGCCAAAGTATACCATCAGAGTCAACATGAAAGTTAACGGGAATATAGGGAAATGACTTGGAATCTGTCTTTACGATGAAACTGAATATATATTTCTGTATACTAGATCTGTTTGTTTTGTAAAGTGCCTTGAGACAATGGACTGTGAATCAGCACCATATAAGTAAACCAAATTGAGTTGTAATTATTAACAATTATTTTTAAGCTTTTTTTCTGTCAATATAAAAGCAAAAGAGGAGAATAACCACGCAGTTTGGCAGGCATTGTGTTTAAATAGTTCAAGTCCAATCTTTTGTGCTTATTAGCTCATGTAGCATAGAGCGGCTTGGATAATCTCCGCCATCCATTAATGTCCTTAGATTAAATTTAAACCATATCGAAATAAAGCAATGTAAAATTTAAATGTTTGTATGGATCATTGATTATTCCAAGTCAAATAAAAAAGTCTACATTTACCGGTTGGACATTTAAGTCTAAAAGGAGTTACAAAGTCTGAAGTTTATTTCCCAGGTTAGCTGGGTTGATGTTTGTAGTGATAACAAACTGAGAATGTGAAGGAAATCCTAGAAATGAATAACACAAAAGATTGCTTCACTTGATAATGAGGATAACTTGATATCATGGGAAAGTCTCAAATCATCTGCAGCCTCTAACAGGGTTTCTTCCAGGATCACCCACTTGACCAATCAAATGGTCTTTTAACATGACAAGGAATAAATTAATACCCGATTGTGTTCCCATTTCTGTTAACACATTTGCATGACAATTGTTTAAATGCAATCTCTGCTCAAACAACCCCAGTAGAAACATTAGAAAATGTTTCTACTGTCCTGCCACACCACTAGGTGGTATGTTCTTTCAAACTCACCAAAATGCACTTTCGTACAGCCGCGGTTTAAAAAAACAGCAATAAGTCAAACTGTGCTTGTGTTAGGGCATCCCTATTCAGGCAGATTCAGTTTTTCCTATGTACAAGACAATGTTTTCAAAACGTTACTGTTTTAAAATTTTACCGTTTACTGAGAAATCACACACCGTTGTGGTGTAGATGTAACCTGACAACAGCCAGCTGCATGTATCGCTCCGCCTAGCTCCACTCACATACATCTGGGACACGGCTGATTGAAAGTGATTTCCCCAACCAAATTTTTGGTCTGGCCAATCAGGACGCAGGGCGGGTGTTTCATGGATGTGACGTAGTGGAGAAGCCACCGTGAGATTCCAACAACAATGGCGGCTCGCATCGAGGAAGCAAGCGTTAACATTGATGCTGCTATTTCTTCCGTGTTGTCCAATCTACCTAATATTGTTTCATTAAAAGAACATCAGAGAACGGCTCTTAAGGCTTTTGTTGGTGGAAACCATGTTTTCGCCCTTCTCCCGACCGGATTTGGCAAGTTTTGTTTTCCGGGGCGCGTACGCGGACGCGCAACGCGGACGCGTCCCCGGAGCGGTTAGCGGTTAGCGCGAACCATATAAGGAGGCCTTTAGTCCTCAACGCGGTCGGCCCGGGATCGACTCCTTCCCCCCTCTTCCTGTCAGCTCACTGTCAATAAAAGGTGTGCCACTACAGTGTTTCCCGCAGGAATTTGCTTCCCGCAGGAATTTGCTTATGCGAGGTGGACCGACTCGTGGAACGGGGGGGGGGGGTGGGGGGGGGGGGGGGGGTTGTGGACGACACGTTTTCCACGGCCGCCTCGCCAAGATAGCGCTGCGGGAAACCCTGCACTACAGCCGCAAACACATAAAAAAAAAAAAAAGGGGGGTTTTCCTGCGTCGGCCTCATCAGCGTCACAGGTTAGCTTCGGTGTGAGTGGTTGAAATAGCACGTCGATAAAGATGACAGACAAGTGGCTTATCCAATCATATGCAAGGAGTTTTGATAAGGCCCAGCCTTCAGTAAAGGCAATCCCTATGGCCGTGTCCCAGATGGATGTGAGTGGAGCTAGGCGGAGCGATACATGCAGCTGGCTGTTGTCAGGTTAGTGTAGATGTACAGTAGAAACGCAACAAAACATTTCCATTTCCACCAAGGAACAGTGTGTAAACAGGTCCATCATTGTCTGACTTTTATTTGTTAGCTTATTGATTTTTTTAAGACAATATGCTCCCTAAAATGACTCTGTAGATAGGACTCTCTTGAAGCTGTCTCTTTCAACCGCTCACAGCAGCCATGTCAAGCAAAAACATGATATTTGGTTACATAAATGGAGCTATTATCATTAAACAGCTGAGAGAAGCCCTTAATTATAATGAAACAGTGCTAAATTCACACCTACTTGCCAACTCTGCTCTGTGACTACTGCCTTTAGTGGTTCAGGGATCAATTCCATCCATCCATCCATCCAGTTTTTCCCTTACCTGAGATCATATCGCCAGGGTAACAGGTCTAAGGGAAACCCCAGTCATCCGCCTTACCCAGCAACACTCCATGGGAATCCCAAGGTATTCACAGACCAGAAGCCAGGTATCGTCCCTCTGGAACATTCCAGGATTGTCTCCTCCCAGTAGGACATGCCTGGAAAAAGTCCCAGGGGGCATCTTAATGTTTTCAATGCAGCGAAGTGCATCAACTTTATCCTTAAGGTTGATTCCATAGTTAGAAGGACTTGGGGAGTTCCTTTCGGCCTCTTGTGTTGTGTTTGTTATGAAATGCCAAACACTGAGGCTCAACATATCCACATCCAAGCTTTAAAGCATCTTGTGAAACATGCTAAAAGGCCTTTGGTGAAGAAATACGTACACATCTCAGTTCTACATCTGGATATGGGTTCTCAAGTTGATCCTGTATGTTTCATAAACAAAGACCAGGAGATACGATCTTAGTGTTGTAAAGGTAAGTATTGCCTTTCACCAAAAACACTTTGCATAACTTTGGCATCTTCATTTTTAAAAGTACAAAAGTTTTGCTTCAACATTTGAGAAAGGTATTCATAGTATAAATTAAAAAAAAAAACATATGTTGTACCATTACTTAAACACCTTCCTTATTTGCAGCCCCATTGTTGTTTACAGGGCGCAACTTAAGACCCTTAAAGGCACAAGTTGACCGGTTAGTTGTGTACCTATCAAGAATCCTGGGTGCTGCGTTGCACCAGATATTTGCATGGAGTTGTTTATTCAGAATATTTCACCACAATGAATGGGTCTGCGGAGGCAGAAGGGGGGGGGGGGCGGAGCTGCTTTACATGATGTCTTTGTTCTGAGGATCCACACATACAGAAGTAAACTCGTTGTGACAACTGGAGAGAGAAGCATTCATAGAAGGATAATAGCATCACTGAATACTAAAATTCCACGGTACAGCTGGCGTACTGATAGCTTGGTCATAATTCATGGGAACTATCCCAAAAATGTAGCACCCTGCAAGGCCTGTTGATTAACTGTGGTCAAGTCATGAAGCAAAAAAAAAAGTTTAATCTGCATTTCTTTTCTGTCTCAGGAGGGTATGTGGGAGTGGAAACGCAGGAGTCCGGTGAGAACATGGTCAAGGAGGAAAGTCTTACCTAGCAACAGTCGCAGAGAGGAATTGCTGCCAAGATTACTTTGACTTACGTTTTTGTTTGTTGCACCGTGTTACCGTGGAAAAAAAATATTGAGCAAAACCTACAGAAATGATAGGGAGGTGCCACGTTTTACATCTTGCCTCCCAGTCTTTTCCTCCCCATCTCTGAGTACCACAATCCGACCAAAGCGTCCATGGTTACTAACAATATATTCCTAGTTGTGTTTACCTTTGAGCACCAGTCTCGCCCCCCGACAATAGACGCTTACAATACAGTGTGTCATTGATTGGACACGGCTTGCTTGCTCTCAAACACACACATGCATTGTTGCTCGCTAACACCTGTGATGCTGACTCTGCGATAAAAGAGAAGTGGGGTTCTGCTGGTAAGGGCTCCATCTCAGACGCCCCCCCTTCATCTGCCCCGACCCTAATGCTCCCCCGATGCCTTTTGGGGGCTCCAGTTTCACAAAGGGGGATTTCCACCAAAACAGATCCAGAGCTACAGCGCTGTGCAAAAGTCTCAATTCGTCTCTGATTTCTTTGCTCTTTTGCTTTCAAGCTGCCGGTCGTTTTTGTAAACTTTTCATGTCAACTTCAGGAGTGTTTCTTCATACTTTTTAAAAAAAGTTTCAAAGTTCTTCTTTGGACTTTTGCATCAATTTACAGTCCAGTAATTTTTTTTTCACTTCAGTAAAATACATGAATCATTCAGGAGAAAAAAAGTCCCCTAATCTCAATGTTGCATCTTTACATAACAGACAACTTTGCAAAGAGCCAACTGATAACATCTCCATTGGCACTTTGCTACCCGTAGCCAGAAACATTGACAAAGTCTGTTCCTGTTTATTTTGCTGAATCTATGACAAATATCAAAATAGAGTTACTCTGTTTGATTGTAGCATTGTAGCACCAGTAAGGTGATTCTCACAGATTAGTCAGCTGAAAACTTGACATACAGTAGAAGCTGAACAGAGGGATAAAACATTTTAGAGGTCTTTGCTGGATTTTTCTTCTGTTTCTTAAAAATATGACTTTCAGATACGGGTAATTCACTGTAGAGTTTTAGTTTCTTAGGCCTTTCAGCTGCCTGCTTTCCTTTCTGCACAGAATGCATCCTGAGTCACTGCGCTGTGAGCCTTTTCCCATTTTGTCATGTTACAATTAGGCTACACAATTTCACTGTATAATTATTGCCATTTTATGTGTTGGACTAACCAAATGTAAAAGTGCCCCCTTTTTCTCTGCATAACACCTCTAGCACAGTTAAATTGGAACGAGGTGTGTCTGGGATTTTCAGTTTCCGAGTCTTGGCATGCATATTTAGTTAGATTTAGGTCTGGACTGTGACTGGGCTGTTCTAACACAAGATTTGATCTAAACCAGGCGTGTTTAAAGTGTGGCCCAGGGGCCATTTGTGGCACCTGTACTAATTTTGTGTGCCCCCCCCCCCCCCCAACTGCATTTCAAGAAAGATTTGGTCCACCAGCAGAGGATGGAAACTTTTGATTTTTAATTACAACAAAATTATTAAAGAGAGGTTAAGAGCTTACAGTTGAAAATGTTAGGAATAACACAAAGCATTCGTCTCTTAAAAATCACGATTTTTGCATTCTCTTTAATTTCATAGTAAATAGGACCATATCTATTCAATGACTTTTAATCACATGCAGACTTTGGTATATTAAAATCTGCTTTGAATACATTTATTAAAATTAGTTGAATACAGCTAGTGTTTTCAAAGATACCTGACCCAAATTTTGTTCTTTTATTTTGAGTGCATAAAAAATTCAGATTTTTTTTAATGGAGCTCGAAATAATTTCCAAAATGGATGACCAACTTTTCATAAGGCAAATGAGCTAAACCATTTTTAAAGTCCTGGATCTACAATGATTTACACATCCCTTTTCCCACAAACAATCTGACGAATTTGTGAAATTAAAAATCTTTCTTTTTTTTGGCCCTCGAGTATATCCTGCCGGATGATGAACTTCCGACCCATTCTCACGTCTTTTGCAGCATCTAACTGGCTGTCTTCCAGGACTGACTTGTGTTTAGCACCATCCATCAACTCTGACAAGCTTCCCTGTCCCTGCTGAAAAAAACAAAACACCAGCACAGCATGATGCTGCCACAACCATCTTGGTGGTGGTGATTTCAGGGGTAATGTGCATTGTTTGTTTCCTTCCACACACGGGGTTTGGCATATAGGCCAAAACTTTGGCCTTACCTGATCAGATAACCTCCTTTCACGCGTCTGTTGTGTCCCCTGAAGTTAATTCGTCTGTATTTAGTAGGTGAATACAAATATAAGCCACACTGAGATTTTATTTGCTAAAGGTTTGGGAAACCATCTTCCCCTTTCACAACTATGCACTAGCATGTGTTGGCAGCTGACGTAAAGTTAAAAAAGTTCAACACTTTTACAAGACACCTTTTAAAAAAAAAAAAAAGCGGGGTAAGGAGCTGGAAAGAAAGGCCAAGCGGAAGAGAGAAAACGTGACATTGTCTCATTTCCATGTTTATATGAGTGATAAGATGTGCCCTAGGGGCCACATGTGCACTATCCAACCTGATACGGCTGTTGAATATGTATTGTTCTTTGTAGTGCAGAAGTAAAAGCTAATGCAGGATGTAAACTGAGACCTAAAGTGGACTGGGTTTTTGTGGTTGAGGGACGGAAGGGCAGGGAGGGGTGGAAGGCTTAGAGACGGGCAGAGTGTGTGTGTGTGTGTGTGTGTGTTGCAGGAGTGGGGTGCTTGGGGAGTTTTCATGCACAGGTGTAAAGCAACCACCGCAGCACCAGTGGACGGGCAAAACAGCAGAGCCATTGTTCCCACAAACATACACCCTTGGAGAGAGCAACAAGAGTGGTCCGAGTCAACAAATGTGGGTCTGCCTGGGCTCATCTGGGAGTCTGATTAGGTAGATACCCTGTTTCTAAGCTCTCATGCAAAGACATAAGGGTACCCCCAGCCCCCCGTCCCCCACCCCTATATCCTCACCTCCACCTCCACAAACAGCACCTGAGCCATTTCATCCCACAGCGGACAGCATGGCATGAGAAATGAGCTCCGTGTGCCTCGTCAGAGATTTACTGCTACCTGATAAGCTGACTGGCGAGGCAGGAATTAAGAAGCGGGGTCAAAGTACGCAACGCTGTTTGCACAGATGAATTGCAAATGGCCAAGAAGCCGTGTTGAGCATGGGCCGCTCGCAGCTCGCCTACAGATACCGATCGGTTTGAGTTTTCACCTCGTTTCTAAAAGCCTGCGACCATGGCACTGATCACTCACCGCAAACCTGACTTTTACAAATCAACAAACAAGTCCGACATCTGTTAGCTGTATATATATATTTGGTAATGAACAAATGTTGGCGATAATGTGCTCCCGCTGCTGCTGCTGCGTGTGTGTGTGTGTGTGTATTTGTGTGTGTGTACCGAGGTGAGAAGCTGCGGGGCATGTGCAGAGCTATGTGTCGACTTGTAATGTAAACCATGCGTGTGCGGCGGGCTTCGGTGTGGTCATTTGTATTTCACGCAGCTCAAGAGGCCAGCGCCGAGGGGAAACATCCAGAGACAGCTGACGGTGACCCTGATCTCCTGTTTTGTTATTTCTCTCAGGTTTGTGTATCTTTTGTCAGTAAACCCTAATGCAGAACACATTTAGCGCTGTTTACGGCGAAACCAACTTGGTAGTCCAGCGGTTATTGCTTTTGGTAGATCTCCAGATCTCGATAAGGCCACTCAGGGTTTACATTTGTTAAGTAGGTGGTCCTATAAAACGCTGTTTGAAAAAGCAACAGATAAAATTGAAGCTGTGGAGGCCAAGGTACACTGACCCTGACTGGAGCTTATGGAAACACTTAGCTAAAAACAGTCCAACCACTCAGAAGCAACTTCTCATGTCCCAAACTTTAAATTAAAGCATACACTGATCCACAATAATGTTATTACTCGTGAGGGCGGAGATGAGAAGTTTAATCAGGTTCAGTCGGAAAAGTTTTCAAAACTCGCAGTGCAACCTAACTTTGTAGCTACAGCTGACGTCTTGACTAGCAACCTTTGCGTCGAAAGTTGACCAGAGTCTGATCATCTGCTCCAATGAGTCTTGGTTTCCATTTTCTACACACTAGGGTGGATAAGAATCAGTTGCCTGGGGAAAACCTGGCACCAACACGAATGAGCAAACACTTGGATTCTGTCATTCGTTTGGTCAGTACTTTATCGTGTACTAACTATGGGGTCTTGCAAAGAAATTACCTCTTTTCCATTTCATCTGGATTTTATGTTGTTGTGCATAATGGTGAAAGCAATGATGAATGGTTTTTAAAATGTTTAAAAAAATGATTTACCAACAAGAACATTAATGAGCAGACATCGCCAAAAAATACCCAGGATCACATCAGACAGCTTGGGGATAAAGTTCTAGGGAAGTACAATGCGGGATTAAGTTATAAATCAATATCCCAAGTTTTTAACACCTCGTGGAGCACTGTTCAGCCTTTTATCTTTAAAAGGAAAGGGTATGAAACAACTGCAAACCTACCAAGACATGCCCCTTAACCTATATAGAGAGGCTGGGCAGGGAGAGTATTAACCAGGAAAGCAGCAAAGAGGCCCATTGTAACTCTGGGGGAGCTGCAGAAATCTACAGCTCAGGTCGGAGAATTGACAACCGGACAGCTATTAGTCGTGCTCTCCCCAAACCTGGCCTTCATGCATTAGGAGCAAGAGGAAAGCCACGAGTAAATTAATACCTCAGGCATGTAAGGGGAACATGAATAATTGAATAAATCTATAAATAATACCAGCTGTGGCAATAAACTAAAGAGACCTTCAAACGTAATACCACTGGATGACAGTACAGCAGAAACGCAGAGCTGTACTGGAGAAACGTCGGTGAAAAACCAAGTGCAACTAACCGATAGTGTTTGTCTAAACCACTAAACCACGTTTGGTGCTTACATTACATTACTTTCCATTTTAGGGCCTTGACACTGTTGATGCACAAACTCAGACCATGTGCGTATGCATTATCTTCCCTCATTATTTCCCATAAGCGCACTAAAATAAACTCTCTAAGGATGACTCAAATTCAGAGTTAGACTTTGACACTTTAATCTAAATCTACAGCAGAGAAATGTTACAAGATTCAGCGCTGAGGCTCTCACAACAAAACAATGCGGGCGAAGAAGAGCCTCGAGTCATGGTCGCATGTCCTTTTTATAAACTTACACACACCCCTACAGGGGATTGTGTCTCACGCATTATCAGTAGAAAAATGTGTCACCACTAGGGTGTTATCTGTATTTTATATATTAATCCTTACATGTGTCTCAAGTGTCTAAATAAATACACACATCTAATCCACACAGTATAAATGTTGCACTAATCCAACTCACTTTATCCCATGATCAGTTGAGCCAATTCATATTTTTAACAGCCACAATAATGCAAGAATTTAATGAACAAATTAATAACACATTGTGCAATGTCTTTTTCATCTCTGTTTTGTTTTAAAGCAGCACTAAGTAATTACATAAAAATAACAAATAAATTAAACAAATTAAAATGAAAAAGTACCATCTGTGGTGTCTGCCTGCCTTGAATGAAAAGCATTACAGAAAAGTAACATTTAAATGCTCATTTAAAATAAATAGTAACGGTACTAGCACATGATAGAATCAAGATTTATAAGATAATCTTGCCAGCAGTCTTGATCTGCAGGAGTCAGAATTTGGGCAAATCACAGGTTTTAAGGAGCTTTGTTAAAGCGTCAAAGACCATAGAAACTAAATGCTGCTCCTAATCGTTTACCTCTGGTTCTAGTCACACAGAGAATACAGGTTTCTGACGGCCTAAGAGGTCTACACGATTCATATCAAACCACCAAGTCCAAAATGTACTTACCATCAACAAGATTTGAACATTTTATCATATTTAATTTTTATTTTACAAATGGGGAGCCGGTGTAGTTATGTAAGGACTAATGTGATCCAATGTTCCTGGTGTTGGCCAGGACTGTGCCAGCATCGTTTTGGTGAGCTGAGGCTACCTGAATGTTTTTTACAGAGACCTCTGTAGACAATAAAATAATTAATTAGTTGTTCTGGGTTTCTTTTTTAGAGAGATCGCTTTATTCTGGCAAGGATTCAGGGTGTCAGTAAAATGCTTATTGAGATTAAAATTAAGGCCTAAAGCCAAGGTTTGTTGCTTGTTATGTGGTCTTTAGCCTCATAGATTATAGCTGAGTGCCCATCTCCGTCCCATAACGTAAGAACAAAAACAGTGACCACTAAAGGAATATTTTGGACACATTGAGTGATTGTTGTGGAATACTGTTAAGTGGTGACACAAAAATACAAAGTTGTATGTAGTTAGCATATATATTGTAAGAGATGCCGTGGTAATCTGAGCTAGTGGGATCAGAACGATATTGAATAAAAGAGGCTGGAAAACTGTGCCTTGAGGAACCCCACTTGTTGTCTTTGTATGCTCTGAGTTACACCTTTAAAAGGACACATAGTTTTGATCTGTTAAATAAGTGCAAAACCAATTTAGTACAATACCAAATAATCCCACGCAATTTTACAGCCCACCAGTCCACATGTTGTGATCAAGGTACAATATAGAAGATTTTTTTTTTAGATTGCAATTAGTCTGCATCACTGTGGAAAAGTCCTCAAAGGGAAAAAATAGCACTGTATATGACAAAAGGACAAGTTCAGGAACCTTTCCAGTTTATTTAAAATGTATAACTGTACAGTCAGGTGCACCATATCTTTTTGTTAAAATGTAACATTTGCTCAGTCAAACGTGTTGCCTGGTTGTTGGTATTTTTAAGAAAAAAAAAGATGATTGACCAGTCATACCAACACAAGTGTGCTGTCTCACAAAGTTATTTTTTCAGGAGGGAAAGTGATAGTTTTGGATCTCTCTTTCTATTTGTTAGGGTGTTTTTTGCGTTAGTATATCGTTGGCCAGATTTGGCTCCAGCATTTCAGTTGGATTTTCTGGATCTCTTGTTTCTTTACTCAGCTTGTTCCCTGATTGTCTCAGTTTGTCTTGTCTTGTCTTCAGCTTCCCTCACATCTGGTCCTTATTTGCCAGTTATCACACTTGTCTTGTGTGTATAATTTACTCCTCGGAAAATTATATAAGCCACTGATTTTGAGTTAGATACAGGATCGCTGCGTGTTTATGTGTCTTTGTGTGATCACGGTATCTTTGGGTTTAGTTCACTCTGACTTTTTTCTTTTTATCTGTAAAAGTTGTGCCGCTTCTGGATCCGAGCCAGTGTGTGGATCCTTCATCCAATCAACGTTCATCTATTCATAACAGGCTCATATTACAGAAAAAGTGAAATAGTCCCTATAACATGTTCAGACATATGCAGGGAGAAATACTGAGGGTAACTTTTCACCTGGTTGGGATAAGTCACTCATAGTTTTAATCAAACTGAAATCATAACTTGTGCTTTATCTTGTGATTTATCACAGCAACATCTCCTTGATCCAGAAGCCTATCTAATCATAGAGTGAAGTCATGACCCTGCCAAAAAACGCTTTGTGAAACCTCCTCATCCTCCTCTTCCTTCCTGCCACCCCCCTCCCTCCCATTAGATTTGACTGTCCTTGGAAAATCTTGATGGAGCCTGAGGGGGTGGGGGGGTGGAGGCAGAGTAGTTACACGGTGCCTTTCATTCAACTCCTTATCACAACATTATCTCAGCATTCCTAAGCCTTGAGCTGGAACGTGCTCATATTCTGAGATGACGCCTCCAGTGTTTCTTTCTTTTTTCTTTTTCTTTTTTTATTGGAGACGCGGGTCAAAGCCGGAGTGGCAGATGTTCCCATTTGCACAGCGAAGTAGAATGACCTGCTCCTAAAGGCACAGGGTACCTTCTTCCTTCCTTCTTTCCTTCCTTCATATCGAGTGACTTGAAACCCAAAGGCCATTGTGGAGGTCTGAGGAAGTTCGGAGGGTAGACATTAAGACCATGAGTTCCTGGGGGGTGGGGGGGACCAGGGGGGTGTCGGAGGGCATCCTCCTGTCTCTGAAAAGGGGCCCCTGGGCGCCTGAGAGCCTCCATTGAAAACCACCTGTTGACTTCGTTCCAGATGACCCCACTGAGCTCCCCACTGATATCAGATAGGATGGAGAGTGGAAAGAAAGAGAGAGAGAGAGAGAGAGAGAGAGAGAGAGAGAGAGAGAGAGAGAGAGAGAGGTCCACGCCACAGTGTGAGAAAATACCACATCTTTGTATTTATAGTGCCAGTAGAAAATTAAAAGCTTAACAAATTTATATGAATTCACCTTTTCTAATGTGTACACTTCATGCGTGAGTTAAGAATAAAAGTTAAGAAGAAATCAAAAGAATTAGATTGAACAGATTAGACAGGATCATTTTAACCAAGATATAATAATAGTAATAATAACGATACTTGAAGGTATTTTTGCCTTTATTTTCATGGGGATTTGTCCGAATTTTGTTTTATGAGCGTTTAAATCATCAAACTTGCATTATGTAGCTGCAAAGAGGTAATTTTCTGCAAATGGAGGTAAGAGGAGGTGTGACACCAATTTATTGTTGTATTCTTGTTTATAGTCCAGCATGAAACAAGCACCAAAACTCAAAATAGTGTTTCCAGACAGAGTAACCACATTTAAAATTAAGGAGGGATAAAAACAATGTCCATTCACTTAACCTGCTATATTTGTTTTTCATCCTATTTTACTTTTATATCAAAAGGGGATTCTTACAGGAAATCTTCTGAGGCCCTAGCAGACCTCTGCACCTCTGTGGATGTGAGCCATTTGGTCTTTGCAGATAAGCGTACAATAGTTTTTGGACTATTTTTAGCAAAGTTGAATCACAGCTTCCCGATTGGATATCACAGGGGTCAAATAACCCTAACCCTCTGATGAGACAGTGTATAAACTGTATATAAAAACAAAATAAGCGATTTCACCATAAAGACGAGTGCAGTTTATTCACCCTTGTAGTCCCTTACGGAGGAATTATCCAAATGAAGGAGGCAGTAGAAGCAGTCAGAACTCAGAAATCCTGACTTTCAGTCAGAAAAATCAACTATAACGGCCAATAAAGTCGGACTGTCCCCTCAGAAAGTCGGAGGAATTTTTTTAAGGCCCACTGTTGGATCCAACATAGCACCTCCATGCATCAACAACAGTAAGCTGTGATGAAAACATGTTTATTTTACAAGACACGGTTAAGAGTGCGTCTAAAATCATTGTTGCATGTAGTGGCTGCAACTCTGAACCGAACAAATTAAAAGCGGTGTTTGCATGTAGAAAGTACTGCTTTAAAGGACGCTGGTAAGAGGTACTATGATCAAAACAAAAAAAAAAAAAAAAAAAAAAAAAAAAAAAACAGCTTCCCTGGCCGTCGCCATATCAGAAACCTAACCTTTAGTTTTTTGTTTTCATTTTGGAATCCTGACTTCTCCGACTGCGCTAACTAGAACCCTGTCTGCTGGGGTTTACCCCATTCCCAGCTACTATTTTTGATTTCCAAGGCAAATGGAATGCAGCATATATGCCTCATGGTTTCTTCTTCAGCTCATTATAAGACCTGCCATTTTCCCTGTCAGCTGTGTGCTTGGCACCCTTATTAAAGGGAGCACTGTTGTCCAGTTGGCATGCACAGTCAGCAGGGCGTTAAAAACGAGGGTGCATACGGGCGTCCACGGAGAATCCTAGAGAGCAGGTACAGATGAGGAAATTAACCTCAAGCTGTCATGGTTGAGGTGGTAGACTGAAACGCAGACAGGAGCTCGGGAGTCGCATGTTTCAGATTATGATAGTTTATTAATGAGTCCTACAGGATGACAAGAACCAGAAACACAACAGGGAAGTGACCAGGACAGGGTAGAATGACGAAGGAAGACGGAGGACCCGACAATGTGTGTGATAGAGCTGGCTGGACATAGGAGGAGCCATGAGACGCAGGAATTATGGCTGAGGTTCCAGTAGTGCATGCTGGGAGGTAAGAAACAGCCCTTACCTCCACAGTACATGTTCCACCCAGGAAGGTGACAGGTGGTGCGCTGCCTCCAACCATCATTTCCTGTGTAAAATAACCATTGGTCTCTGTGTTTAGTGATCCCTCAGTGTAAACGTGACAACTGTTTAAATGTTTGTTTGTCTAAACCGCCATGACGTTCTTGGGACTGGAGCTGCTTCGGCGCTGGAAACTATCTGCTTTTGGATCATCTCAGACCAGCCATTAGCTTCAACCAACTTTTTGGGGACATTCTAAAACGCTTAACGTGAAAAAGCTTAACGTGGCCTAAGGTAGGAAAACAACGAGGAATCATCACCAAATTTCGCATGGCCATATCTTGTCATGAAGACTTAAGCCTGTCAAAAAAAAATAAACCGAAATCCATCGATTATAGAAGATATCTCACATAAACGTTTTCTTCTTCATTGGCGCCTATGGCGAGAAAAAGGCTTAACGTGGTTTAATGTACCTAATCAATGATCAATGATCACCAAATTTCTCTTTCATATTGCTCCTAATAAGCACATAAAACTGTCAAAATGTCAAACCCAAAGTCCAATTATTATGGACGTTATCTAACATTAAGCGTTTCTGCTTCATTAACGCAATTCAATGTACCTAAACAACACTCAGTGATCACCAAATTTCTCTCATATATTGCTTATCAAAACCACTTAAAACTGTCAAGAAATCGAACCCAAAGTCCAATTATTATGGACGTTATATGACATTAAGTATTTAATAGGCTACATTGAACCACGTTAAGCTTTTTTCTTTTAATATAAGCCTCAATGAAGCAGCAATGCTTAATGTCAGATAACGTCCATATTAATTGGACTTTGGTTTTGATTTTTTGATAGTTTCATGTGCTTATGAGGAGCAATATATGAGAGAAATTTGGTGATCACTGAGCGTTGATTAGGTACATTAAACCAAGCCACGTTAAGTTTTTCACGTTAAGCGTTTTAGAATGTCCCACTTTTGGAGAAGAAAAAAAAAAAAAACACAAATCTAGTTTTATGCTAAATTGCCATTTTATGAATCTTTTTAGCAAAGCTTCACTTCAAACATCCAGAACTATCTCTTCAGGTCCCCGCAGCATTCCCAGGTGTTGAGTGGCCACGTTTCAGCCCCCGCTTCTAGCTCAGGGGGAAGCTGCCGATATGTTCCCACGTCAGACGTTTCACTCATAGCCTGTTCTCCAAACCCCCCTTTCCTGGAACCGTTTTCCTTTAATCATTCTGAAAGAAAAACTAAAACGTGTCACACTTTTTCAGTGGAAGTTGAAGCTTTAACTTGCTGATACACTGAGAGCTTTGTTTTCAGCCCTAGCACAAAAAACCCCCCTCATTCAGACCCGCCGGTCTGCCCAGTCCTGCCCCGCTGGCAGCGGCCAATAAATAAACGTCCAACGTCAGCCCAGCGGAGTCCAACACGCTGGCATTCTGCGAGCCCTCACAATGTCAGCCGGAGCTGTCAAAACCTAAAATGACTTGTCTCAGCGTGGCCGAGCGCTCCCCCCCCCACCCCTAAAAAGGTGCCTCTGATGTCAAAGCTGCGGTAGGTAGGTTTAAAGATCAACAGCAAGATAAACATTTTCAGTTTCCGCTCCTCTCCTCGCTGCCAGTGGCAATTAGTAACAGGTGAGTGGCAACACAGTACGCGGCGTTCATGCTTCGCCGTTGATCGCGTACCAGCAAATTGCACAACTTGATCCGAAAGCAAACAGAGAGCTGCCAACCCTCCCGCCATTATGACAAATTAAACTATAATTTATATCTGTTAAAACCGGCCGAGTTAGTTTACATGAGCCGAACGCGAAAGAGAGCTTGTAAGACCTCCCCACGAGAAGTTACAACCTCGAAAAACCGAACACAGTCGGCAATAAATCAGAGTACAGTCAAACTAATGCGGGCCTCAGCTGATCTCACTTCCTTTCCCATGAAGAAACGCTATTTGAGAGACTCAAATCTTTAAATAGTTTAACTCTGATCTATGGAGCAGAGTTGCCAAAGCCTTCGTAGGCCCTATTAATAAATCTCCATTATCTCTAAGTCTAGTTTGTCACCACTTCGTGGCCGTGGAAATGTGAGAGGCCTTTTGAGCACCCGTGATGTCATGGCGGCGGCAGCACCTGCGCTTGTGGTCTGAGCGCACCTCCCCACCGCGGCTTTTATTCTGCAGAGGCAGGTATGCCTGGCATGTCTCACGCTGAGGAGCTGCTATTCCAGTGAAAGTGTTGGGACAGCTGCGCGCGTTTCCTGAAACCCAGTCAAGGACAGCACAGACTGCATGTATTTTTAATTGGATTTTAGAGGCTTGATCCTCCAAATTAAAATTGTATTAAAATGAAGACAATTTCTACCCTTATTTTTTTAATTAATAATCTAACATTATCGTTTGAGCAGACACGTGCATGTTTATGTACTGCTGGAGGTCATTCTGCAGGGCTCTGGCAGTGCTCTTCCTGTTCCTCCTTGCACAAAGGCGGAGGTAGCGGTCCTGCTGCAGGGTTGTTGCCCTCCCACGGCCTCCTCCACGTTTCCTGATGTACTGGCCTGTCTCCAGGTAGCGCCTCCATGCTCTAGACACTACACTGAGACACAGCAAACCTTCTTTCCACAGCTCGCATTGAGGTGCCATCCTGGGTGATCTGCACTACCTGAGCCACTTGTGTAGTCTCCGTCTCATGCTACCGCTACTTCTTCTTCTTTTTATTTAATGGCAAGATTGGAACCTTGACTTTTAGGTGCCACCACCTACCATATCGGAGTAGGTAGCATGAGTCATATCAGTGTTTTAATCTTATCCTTTCATCATCATATTTCCTACAATGCAGTAATATATGTTCTACATTTTCTGTTACTCTACATTCTAAACATTCATCTGTTTTACTTTTGCCTAATACAAATAATGTTTTATTTAACCCAGTATGATCAAATCTTAGCCTAGTCAAATCTGTCTCCTCTCTTTGATACTTTCAAATCACACCCTTGGCATTAATAGATTTCTGCACACTATAACAATTTCTTCCACTTTTATCTATGTTCCATCTATCCTGTCATTTTTTTGTTTATTTATTTTTTAATTATTGTCTTAGTTTCTCCTTTCCCATAAGGTATATTTATAATATCTTTTGTTCTAATTGATTCTTTAGGTATTTGGTCTGTTCACATTTCCATTTATTCCTACATGAGCTGGAACCCAACAAAATGCTACATTTATGTGGAGTTTTTGTAATCTGAATAAACTTTGATGAATTTCTAATAATAAATCTTCTCTTTCAGATTTTATATTTTGGATACTGTGAAGGACTGCCAAAGAATCAACACAACAAACCACTCAGTCCAGTCTTACTTCCTCTATGCACTCGAATCCTATAATTATCACCTTCATTTCTACTGTGTACACTGACATCTGATCAGGTAATCTCCTCCCAGTGCTTACCTTCATTGTTCGTATGCATATTCCTATACCTACCTTATCTTTTTTCTCTCTTTTCATCTTTGGATCCATCTATATCTATCCATCTAGATAGATAGATAGATAGATAGATAGATAGATAGATAGATAGATAGATAGATAGATAGATAGATAGATAGATAGATAGATAGATAGATAGATAGATAGATATACACACAATATTTGGTTCTTATATATTGATTTTCCAGTTGACCTTTCCTGCTGTCTTCCCACTTATGTCACCACTAGAGTGAAAGCATCGCCAGCGTTCAAAAGTGACCAAAACTTCAGGCAGAAAGCACAGGAACTGAGAAGTGGTCCGTGGTCACCACCTGCAGAACCACTTAATCGGGGGTTTTACTAATTGCCTCTAGTTTCCACCTGTTATCTATTGTATTTGCGCAACAGCAGGTGAAACTGATCAGTGTCACTTCTCAAGTGTACACTTTGATTTCACAGACGTGTGACTGACTTGGAGTTACATTGTGTTGTTTAAGTGTTCCCTTTATTTAGTTTTAAAGGTGCACTAATACTTTTAGAATTTGTTTTTTTTACATTGAGTAATCAATCTTCTTTCATTCGATCTGCACTCATTCATATTGATTCTGAACATTCAGACATCCAAAAAGGATATTTTTACATTTGCTTTTTTTCATCCTTTAGCTAAAGGTACAGAGAGGTTACACATGATCACAAAGAGGAAACTATTGGAAGGCTTCATTAAGAAAGAAGGAACATCAAATCCACAGTATTATACAGTCACATTCATTAAACTATAATATGCACTCCAAGGAGGCTCATCTGCCAGATTACCTTTTGAAAAAAAAACAACCTTTAAGCAGGTATTTGGCATGTTACATTTTTTTATTGGTCTGGTGAAATATTCAAATCTTGAATGTAATACTATTGTTTACTGTAAGCAGGAAATCATCATAATTACCAGAAATAAAAGCTTCAATAAATGAATTTTCAATACTATTCAGACTACAACACAATAGTGAAGATGATAACAGGAAAGAATGTCAGACAGCAGTGATATTTCAGAAACTGGGCATTTCTCCAAAGTTAATAAATAGACAAGACAGAAACCTTTCTGGAAGGCTACCAAGAGCCTAACAGCAACACTGAAGGAGCTGCAGGGATTTCTGCTAAGCACTGGTTATGTTCTACTTGTGAAAACAACTTCAAATGTTCCTCCTGTGTCAAGACTGAGTAGTAGGATCACCTTTTATCACGAAACCTACCCCAGACCTGGTTAAAATCTCTCAAAACCATGTTGCCAAATGTGTTATGGTCCTATGGAACCATTTTTTTTATTTATTTTTTTGTGGCTTCTAGTGGCTAATTTTTATTTTGGGTTTTCTGGGGGTTTTACTTTAAGGCCTTTTGTTTCAATGGGCTAATTTTAAAGCATGATAGTATGTTTCATTTTATGTTTTTTTTATTATTGCAGGATTTAATGGTAATCAGTCTCTAGCAAAGAGAGAGTAATACACAACAAATTATGAGTCAAAGACAAGACAGTGGACCTTAGTTGAGCTCTGATTATTATTTACTGCTAGTAGTGAACTGAAGTAGTAAATAAAAAATGTGAGCATTCCACTTGTGCAATACTTACAGTCAGGGCTGGTAGAAGAGAGAAGAGAAATACTTCAACCGACCACAGACTGAGATCTTTTCTGACCTAGAGGGTCCAAGACACAGTAGCAGAGCTGTGTGTGTATGGTAGTGAATTTAAGTATGAGAGTTTAAAAAAAAAGAACATATTTGCCTCCTTTAAGCGGTTACATTGTAAATAAAAGATGAGTGGAATGTGATAAAATTAAAGATTCACAGTAGAAAGTGCAAGATAAAAGCTAAAATGTGTGTTCTTGCACAGAACTTAGAAAAGGTAACACAACAGTGTAGCAATATTAAGAAACCAGGACTCTAGTGTGGGAACATGATGGTTATAGACACATTTATGCATTATAATGATTCAAGGTGTCCTGCTACAATCAGGACAGGGGTTCTACTGTAAGGCTGAAAAAAAAAAAAAGAACAGACATTTTGGGAAATGAGAAAAGAACGCTGCTAAAAAGCTGCAGAAAATGAAAGACTCCCTGACACGTGTTCACTGATACCCTCTATGCAGTGCCAGGATGGTGTTTATCACTGGAACACAAAAAACATTTCAGCTATTTAAAAAATCTCTGCAATGTAACGGGCGCCGACTGTTAGGCCTGTATTTTTCATGCAGTGAATCCAAACAGGTGTTGGGTTTTTCAACCCTAAAACAGGACTTTAAATGATCTGACATTTAAGTTGTTTGCCCATGTTTAAAGCTATTTGTTTAAAGTTAAACATCTCTATTTGAAGCATAACATCATTGCCTTATGGACAAATAAAATTAACTCACCACCAATTTCCAGTAATCAAGAAATTATTTTTGATATTTGGCAGGACGATAGCTTTTGTATTTATACTTTTAAAACAGAGTCTGTCTTAATCTATCATTTCTATTGCAAGTGACAAGTGGTGATATAATTTCTACTATTATTTTGATTTTGTCTCGTTTGTCAAAGTTGTCGTTGTTTACCTGGTTCCTCCTACGCCTTTTTTCCCTCTCCACTCTGTCTCTTTTATATGTGTTTCCCATCTTCTGCCTAAACCAGGTACGGATTTTTTAAATTTATTTATATTTTCATTTTGAACCATTGAGCTTCCAGTAATAACCAAAACTTCTGATTGCACATCATTTAATTAGTTTTGATTTTTAAAACAGTAGGTGCATCTGCTAATGTCAGAGGGAGTTAGTACAGGAAATCACAACCACATGCAGTCCCAAACACATTTGTTAGCACCCCTGCTGAAGACGTGTACACATCCTTAAAATTGGTGTTAAGCAGTAACAGCGTTCTACAGATTCACTGGAGCCACAATTATTTGCAGTCCTGCTAATAATACGTTACCCGGTTGGACAGCGGTTAGTTTCCTCCCCTTTAAAATTCACAGGGCTCAAACACATATCGACCATTCCTCTTTGCAGAATCCTTCGTCCTGAGTCCTGGGTCCTCCCTCATGCTCCCTTTTCTCAGCACAAGTTTTTCTACAGGCATTCAGATCTAGAGAATGAGATGGTCATTGAGGAAGTTTGACTTTACAACTGGTAAACCCTTTCTGTGTTGATTAAAACTTGCATTTTGAATCATTAATCGACCAAAAAGTAAACATTTCTTTGAAAAATATATTTAAGTATTTTTGGCGAATCAGTGATGCTGATCAGGTATCATTGTCAGGATTTGGTGCACCTGTCTGCTTATACCTGCTTTAGCCATCTCATCCCTGCCAGAACGTCTCATCTCGCCCGGTGGGATCTGCTTCTACTCTACCAGTTCCTTTGTGCTCAGCCAGCTGGACTCTTCTGTTCGCTTCTCTAAAGAAAGTTGCCTGTTGTCTGCATGCTGCAGTTCTGCCTGTTTCCCCGCGAGTCCCAGCCGCTTGCTCTGCCCGTTCTGGTGGTTCCCCGGTCCACATCGCCAGCTCTGGTCTGTTCACTACCTGCATCCCTGCCTGCCTGCACCATCTGCCATAACTCATCTGTTCAAGTTTGATTCTGCTTGTCTGCTTCACTCGCCACCAGTCATCCCTCACAATAAACCTTTTAAAGAAACGTAACTCTGTGTCCGGCGGACCAGCGTCATCCTTAACAATCATCGAACGTAACCACCCTAACACTGGAGTGTTTGTTGCTGAGAAGATCAGAGTTAGTCACATGGGTTTTAGCTAAAGTCTGATTAGTTTTTATCAACTTTTTTTCCTATGTGATGGGACAGACAAGGCTTTTTTTTTCTGGCATTTTCATTTTAATGAACAAACACTGCCTTGTCAATGTTGTACACTGTAATTAAAAAAAATCATGGATTTAGTCTTGGCACAAGATTGACAACTGCTGGAGATGCTTTCTCCTTTTCCTTTTTCTTTTCTTTTCAGATAAAAGCATGTGCAACAGCAAAGAGATGCAGCATTACTTAATTTGTTATGTGTATGTACACATAATGCAGGGGATGCAGGTTGACAGTAGTGAACATTTTTGTATTGCATTCATTGTATTCGCCTGGCTCAGATATTGGCAGAGTGAAGATCCTGTGGTTCGAATTACACATTTCCCACATTTTTCCAGTTTTATGTCAAACATAGAATTCGTTACAACCTTACAAAGCAATTGCCTTAAGTAGCCAAGCAAGTATCTTCACAAACTGTCACAACCTACGCGTGGGTGTGCCAGAAGCATGACAGAAATGTGCAAACCAGAAAATAAAGAACAGCGACCGGGGCGATCTAACGTGATACAACATGTCTGTGTGTGAACAGATGAGAAATTCCAATAAAAGCAATGATGGTGTTTTACTTCCTTGTTCTGAGATCAACCCCGTCGATGCAGGGCAATTGGGGCGTTCGTCAGAAAAGTGTGAAACTTCCAGTCTTTTAACCTTTTGCCACCATAAACACACCTAAAATGGCCCTCCAGATGGCAAATGACTATAAACACACATAGGCTCACTTTCACGTGGTGAGCAGAGGTGGGTGTTGCATTACTGTGTTTAGACAGGCTGCCCGCAGCTGTCACATCTACAGATTGAGGTGCGAGAGCGCACGATGAGCCTGTACACTTGCACATGTGCAGTCAGGTGCGTTCGTGCACCGCCTTGTCTCTCCTACACCATTAAAGAGTCAGTGGGCGCCGGTAATGGGGGAGCTGCTGGGGTTGGTGATGGTGATTAGAGTGACTCAGTGGAGCGATGCTTTTGACAGCTGTTTGTGGAATGACACATCATTTCAATGCCTGTCTGTCAAGGAATCCCACTGAGGAGCTTGTTCTTGCTTGTGGAGTTCTTTCAATAAACAGCACCAAATACCACGACAAGTCTGTCTCTGCACCTGCGTAGGCCGAGAATCACCTGAACACACAGTGTTGTGTTTTTCCTAGCAGGCTTAAGTCAGGATGCTGGTCACCAGACATCAATAAACCCAGAAACACTGTCTACAGCTAAAGCCTCTATACTTGGACTGTAGATCCGGTTAATCTGACTTGGAAGAAAAACACCTGAAAAGAATTTCTGCCAAATGATATTGAGTATAATTAGGCAAAAAAATTATAATTAAAAAGATTTTATACTCTCAGGTATATCTAAATTTTTTTGATCTGCTATTTCTAAACAGGGCTTTGAAATTGATCTACTACACATTTTCAGTATAACTAATTTTGGTCCATCATCGCAGCTGTTGAATTACATCTAAATGCTGCAAGTATATAAACAGATGTCATCCACACTCTGGCCATTAGATGGAAGAGAACTGCGTCCAATTCAATCCTTGGTATGTTTAGAATATGCATCAACAGGCACCTGGCAGACTGGAAGTAGGTTTAGGCTATTTCATGACAGTAAAGTAAAAGGGCTTCATGCTGTGGTCAGAACAGGAGATTACCTGCTTGTTAAGCAACCAATACATCCAGAAGGACCATGTTAGAGCAGCCAATGTGGGTAAGATGTGTTCAATTTGTAATTTGGTTGGTAGGAAACAAAAGCCACCTATTCACGTATCACTGCCAATTGTCATTGCCGATTCATAAGGGATTAAATACCAAGGCAATCTCCACAATTATTATAAATCACACGTGGTCCCTAAGTAAAGTTAATCTTGTCCGAATATGACTTTAATTCCTTTTCTTCATCGATTTTCATTCCACTTAAAGGCAGAGTATACATATATGTATATATATATATATATATATATATATATATATATATATATATATATATATATATATATATATATATATACATATATATATAGTGACGATCCTCAGAGGGATCCTGTGAAGGACAATCTGGTCTTATTTCTTTTGTCTTAGGCCTTCCTGTTCTTCTCATAAAATTGTAAGACAGTTTGCTTCTTGCAACTTAGCTAACCGCTAAGCTAACTGGATACATAAACACTAGAAGTGTGCATGTACAGCCAGCATACGGGAAACTAGGCGTTCACACTGGCGTTACGTGAACGTGTCAGAATGATAGCCATGTGGGACGACCAATAGATAAGGTGATAACCCCTGGAACTCGAAGCCGAAAATGATCATCCACTATACCTTTAAGTCCTGTTCTGATGGGATTAGTTTAACCTAGGGACCAGATGTGATGTGTAATGACTGCAGAGATGGTCTGTGTTGTTAATCCCATGCGGATCCCCCATGTTAGTAATTTGTTAAGAAAAATTATCCAACAAATTACCTACTATATTTTGCTTAACTCTGAAGTCCTGTGATAATGCCAATCCAATGCAAAGAGTCAACTCTGTGATTCAGACAGAAATATGTGGGATCCGATACGTGATTAGATGTTTTTTGTTTCATGGGTGTGCTTTTATTTGCTTTTGTGCGAAGAATGGAGGCTGCATAGGAGTGTTTAGAAAACCTTTTCGGTCCCGTGCCAACCCATAACTTAAATCATCAAAGAGAAAAGGCTGAAGAGAAGGAGCAATATTGGATCCACAGCATGCATTGCGCTGTGCAGTAAGAATCATTTTCTTCTGTCTGTAGCCTCCTGTTATACAGCCACTCACATACACAATGTGAGCGGATGTTACGCAATACGCAGTGAGTTAACATCATATCCGGGAGATGAGACGTCCCTAAATTTCCAAGCACATCCAGCTGCAACTGCGGACACCGCAAAACACAGCCCCTGTTCTACAATACACGCCCTCTCTGTCCTACAGCACGTTGAATTGTCTTGTCACTGAAATATGCTATACAAATAAACTTGCCTTGCCTTGCCTCGCCTTACTTTACAAAAGACGCCCACTGACTTTAGGCTTAGGGGACAGGGGAAGGCATATTTAGCTGGGGCCGTGTTTTTGTAGTGGCTGCGGCTGCAGCAAGACCCTTCTCTAAATTTCAGCAAATTCTCAGGTTTCGGTTACCCTGGGCTTATGCGTCACATAAAAAGCAGATGTGGGGAAGGTGGGGTGTAATTTCATTATTGCATAGGGTCCCCCAAGTATCTTCGTATCTCTTGCAAATAGGGCTGAAGACAGATGAAAAGGATAAAAATTTCAGATGGTCCAATGGTCCTGATGAATCAAATCAATTAGCCAGACCAGGCATATCTTGAACGCTTGACACCCAGATTTCATTTTTTATGCTCCTAAAGAAGGACAAGACAGAGGCTGTTGTCTTTGGAAACAGAACCTCTTAAAAACAAACTTGTTAGTCGTTCCCTTACTCTGGACGGGCCTCCAGCTATAATAAGAGAACTTTGCTGTCATCTTTGTTTATACGAGATGGACTCTGCCTCTAAGTGGTATATTTCTGTATAAAACCAGGATCTGTTGGTCTTGTAAAGTGCCTCAACATAAGATTTGTATTGAATCTGCACGATATAAAAATACTGATTTGACCTTAATTAAATTAGGAGAAAAAGGTGAACATTTCCTAAAGGAATAAGAGTTTTAAATCAGCAATGGTGGCACCTTTTTTATCCTATCTGCAATACGAGAATAGAGGCTATTATCATCTCAGACCATATAGCATTAGCATATGTAGCAAAAATGGCTGAATGTTGTTTTGAATTAAAAAGGCACCACTCAGTTATTTTAACTCCATATGTCCATGAAACATTGACGTTACAAATCGCCCCACGTAGAAACATTTCACACAAAATTTAAACCAGCCGCCTTGTGGATAATGGCTATACCACCTCATCTCCGAAGCTGTTGCTGTTCCCCCTTCGGCTGTGAGCTTCCGAGATTCATCACTTCCTCTCTACACATGCAACCGAGCAGAAAGTTTTGGATTTATCTGCTGATGATATCCACCTGTGAGATTTCAGCCCACACAGCGACATGCCGGAGTTAAGCAGACGGGCATTTATTGTGATCAGAGCATTCAAGAGAGAAAGAAGGCATTTTTCCCTGCTCCTTTCTTTCGAGTAATCACAGCGATTTGCTGATCCTGCTTTGAGTTTTCTCTGCAGAGCGTGACTTGTAACGCACAAATAATCCGCAGTAAAACGCAGCCATAAGAAAACAGCAATTGAGCTGAATTGGGATTTCTTTTATGTAAAAATACCAACAGTTTTATATTTCGAGAACAAACGGGAGTACATTTAAAGCAGAATAAATTGTGATCGAGAGGAGTTCCAAGGGTCAGCATCTGGTAGCGATTAGTGATAGCACGCCTTCGGGCAGCTTACCCTGATTTAAATGGTGGCTGCTTGATTAGCCCAGATCACAATCTGGAGTCAGGTATGATCAGCCGTTCCCTGCACACAAAAAAAAAGAAACTCCTTAGAATACCTAAACACAATAAGTGTTTACATGTTTTGTTGTGTGTGCATGTGCGCGTGTGTAGGGGGTTATTTCTTGTTTTTTATTCACAAATATACATGCACATTTTACACATTTTTTAATCACTCAATTTCACGTTATTTTAATTTTAGCATGCTGTTTTAATAATTGTGTTATTGTTCTTAGGTTGTAAATTCACACTGGCTGTACAGTCTTTTTTTTGTTCCTTTATGTGTATCTGCATGCTTCCATTTGCTTTGCTGCTGGTACACCTGAATTTCTCCACTGAGGGACAATAAAGGATATTTCTATTCTCATCTATTCTATTCTTTCCTGTATGTTCTGCTGTAGTGCCTTGCTAAAGTATTCTAAGCTATTTAGGCTTTGTTTGTTTTGTTTTTTTACATTTTATCAAATTACAACCACAAAAATCCCTCAGCCTAATTTGCTAGGACTTTATGTGGTGGACCAACACAAAGAAGTGCACAAATGTGAAGTGGAAAGAAGAAGTTATATAAAGTTTTCACTTTTCTTTTACAAAGTCTGCAATGTCTTTTATAATCAGCCCACATGCTCTGATGACCCAAATAAAATCCAGTGCGACCAGTTGCCACCAGAAGTTAGCTGTCCGCATGTGATATAATCCCAGTATAAATCCAGATGTGAGGGCCTCAGAGATTTGCTCAATGCTAAATTGACTAATTTTATACTGTGCTTTTCTAGTAATGCCGACCACTAAAAGTGCTTCTTAAGGAAATCTGAATAGAAACGCACCCTTGAGAGGTCCATTTGTACAAAATCTAAAACCCATTTGTCATTTTTACTTTGTGTTGGAATATCACATAAAATCCCAATGAAAACTTTGAGTTTATAGCTATAATGTGACATAATGGGAAATAGGTCAACTGGTTCAAATGCTTTTGTAAGGAATGCCAACAAAAATAGTTTTAGGTGTCAATTTCCTTTCCTCAGTGTTACGCATAAGATAGCAGCGTAAGTGCGATTTCTACAGCTCATTGTTTTCATATCACATTACAGGATTCCCTTGTGTTGACATTTCAACTTTTCACCCTTCTTTGGCTTCGTCCTCCACAACACCAAAATATGTATTGCAACTCTTTAAAAAACAATAATAAAAACACTTTACATTCCTGTTTTTACGCGGGAATTTCCATCCAACTTTTGCCATAAATATCTCCAGCCGCAAAAAGAGGGCTGAAGAGGGCCGGTGTCCTTTTAAAGGTGCTGGGTGAGATGAAACAAGGTTCTACCGAATGAAAAACTCTGCTATGCTTTTTTCTTAAGGCAAGAGAAAAGAGGGGGGAAAAAAAGATTGAGAGCCAAATAAATCCTGCCTGCATAACTTTAACCATCTCCGTATGCAAACTGGCCAAATATCACTGATGTCGAAGAAGCAGCGTTCCAGTTTACACAACTTAAAAGGCTCCAGAGTCCCTCGCCGAGGCATAAATCAGTGTGGAACTCGCCTTTGGTAATTGCCCAAATCTCTGGTGAGACCACAGCCTTCTATAAATCATAACATGGTTGAGGTTTGAGGGCAGCAGTGATATTCTTGTAAACAGCTTATTGCTTGTTAGTGTGCTGGACACATAGCAGGACAGATTCACAGGGCAGCAGAGAGTATGGGGGACAATTAGCCATCCAACAAACACAAACAGACGCACAATGGAAAATAATCCAGCTGCGGAATCCGGACTGCTAAATGCCTTCCTTTGTGCTTTATCTCCTCCGTAATTACACATTTGTAGTTTCCACTCTTAGAAAAAAAATCCCAACCCCATCATTTTCATTGCCGGCAATGCTCAGCACTAAGCAGGCAGACAATCAGCACCTCCTGTCTGGCATAAAAGCTCTTTGTGCTCCCACGCCCCAAAGCTGGAAACCCATTGAGGAGCCTCGCTTGCAAAGTTTTCAAACCTACACCCACTTCAAGTGACCCGAGTCCGGCTCTGTCACCCGAGGCTCAGTCTGAACGCTCCTACACTCATTCATACTGGCTGACAGATTGGGTTCTCTAGGCGGGGAGTGGTTTTAAATTCAGAATAGACGGATGATGGAGAGGGGGGAAAAAAAAGGCACCAAAACACAAGCCTGTCTTTGATTCTCTCTAAAAAAGTGAAAGAATCGTAAATCAACTCAACATGTCCCTGGAGTCAAATCAACACTCTGAACTAGACACACACACACACACACACATCCTACTCACTGAAGGATGTTTAATTGCTGCTACTTTTATTTTAGTGGTAAACACATGTTTATTTAATCCACTCTATATTTTCTACACGCGCAAATATTCCGTTTTAGATAGTAGACTAGCGTGTGAACATGAGAGTAAGTATGTTGTTTTTTTTACCTGCTAAGACATGTGGCATTAAGAATTGTTGCCAAAAGGAGTCCAACAGATTTTACTTTCACAAGTGGAGCCTTACTGCTTTCACCATAGTGCTCCGCTTCATTTATATATGAAAGAAGCTTTATTAGATTTTATGCTGGGACTATTTTATGTTCATTGGACACATAAACGGGAAGGTAAAAGAGGGAAAAAAAGGAGAGAAACAGATGAGACAAAATACTAAAAGGGACAAAAGGTGAAAGAAAAAGAGGAGAGGAAAGGGAGAGAACAACATCCTCTGAGTCTGCTTCTACACCTGCAAAGAGAGATATAAAAAGAACAGCAAAAACTAACTGATAAAGTATTACAGGTACAAACAAGCAAAGCCCTGATACCATCACTGAAGAATATACAGTATTATTTAATATGAAATGTATAAAGTGACAGCTACAGATAATAGACATAATAGATGAAAGACATTTCTGTCATAGAGTTTTCTGTATAGGAGTGAATCCAAGCTCCTGTAGGTGTTTGTGAGTATTGGGTATGGACTCTTTAGCCAAAGCAGAAGTGCGTCAGCAGTCGCCATCATAAGTGCTATCTGACTAGTGCAGTAAGTAAGGAAGGAGGTAGGAAACGGAGCCTGCATGCCTCCTATCATAGCTCCTTTAGCATAGGAACCTCACAATGTCCCTTACTGGTGCTAAGGAGCTACAAGGAATCCCACAGTCCTTTGAGAGAGGAGAGCACGCACTTCGTGGTGTGAGTCAAATCCAGCTGTAGGCCAGATTTAGCTCGCATCATCCATGTGTATTTCCATCGCACAATGATGTCGGATATCAAGGCTGTCTCAAATCGGCTCAGCAATCCGACGCTGCTTTCCTACCCACGATAGTGTTCTTACTGTTAACCCCATGAAATGTCAATGAACAGGAGCTGGGAGCTATAATTAGACATATTTGGACGGAGCCAGTAAAATCACCTGGTTAAGGGAACAGGATGAAGGAAAACCAGGCAGGGTTTTTACTTTCCTGAAGCCGGATTCCCCACCTCTGCTCCCAGAAACCCTGAGTTCCTTTAAATCGTGGTTAAAAACCTTGCTTTGAATATTAATATTCAATTTAAACTGTTGTAGTTGACTGAAACAACATTAGATTAAGTCTGTAGTCTATTTTATCTTGACCTACTGCTACTATTCCACTGCGATATACGTTCCTGTGTGTTTTTTTCTTATGTTCTGTTCATCCACAGCCCTTTGAATTGTCTTATTACTGAATTGTGCTGCACAAATAAACTTACCTTGCCTTTTAAGAAAATTCTTCAATGTGATTTGATCATTAAAATGATGAAATGCTCATAAACAAAATAATCTCAGCATAACACAACACAAAAAACTCACCCACTCATTTTCCCTATTTGTGCACAGAAACATTTATTTAACTTTTTCTTTTGGACCCACAATGCATTTCTTTAAACCTCTCACCAGTACCCCAGAAGCTCAGTGAGGGTATTTGGACTTCTTCCACCCTTCACTCTTGTCTGGACACTTCCATATTTCACCGCAAAAACGTTTAATAAGTCCAAAAATTACATTCGAATAGCCATTTAACACAGATCGCGGCTGCAAAAGGTTTGACTTTACCACAAAGCGTCTTAGAATTTGGCGGAATTGAGCTGCAGAGGACTGAAGCGTTCTAATAGCCGGGTTTGGCTCTCTCATCTCTCGGGACGGCTGTTATAGACTGGAAGTTGAAGAAGAGAAAAACCATTCAGCTGCTGAACTACATATGTTTCAAAATAGCCCAAATCTTGGTATTTTCCGTATGCATTTAACAATTCTGGCTCTGACAGGCAGTATTTATTTATTTATTTTGGAAAAACTGGTGTGCTCTTTTCTTTCTGTTGCTAAAACCTGACTCTGCTGTATATGGCCTATAATGTGTAATAAGTAAATACCAAAGTATTTGTATTTTCTCACATTGAAATCACAAACTTCAGTGTGTTTACAAGGCGTTTTGCCCATTCTTTCTGGACGGACAGCTATGAAGCAATTCTCAAACCTGGCTTGGGCTTTGACTAGGCCCAAGGACATGAATTGGACATGAATAGGACATGAATGTACTTCACTCTAAACCCATAATCCTGCATCCATCTTCCCATCTTCCCCATCTCTGCTGAAGAAAAGATTAATCACAGCATGATGCTGCCATGTTTTTCCAGGGTGATGATGTGTTCTGCAACATGTTGTGGCAAACGGCCAGTGAGATTTCCTATGACTAGACCTGGGCAACACATTCAAAGCAATGGTATATTGCTCTCAAATAAGGCCGTGCTTGAACCTTTGACCAAACTTTCCTCCCTGACCTATCTGCTGTGTTCCTTGGTCTCCATGATGCTGTTTGTTCACTAATCTTCTGTAAGGAAAAAAAAAACTGGATATATACTGTGACTAACTCAAACAGAGAAGGAACTGTGTTACTGATTGATTGGGTGACCTAATTATTCCAGTGGCGGAGTGTCTGTATGCGTTTAACTGGGGAACTCTTGCCTTGCTTTACATTGCGGACATCGGGGGCCTGACGTCAGAGGACAGTGTCGTGTTAAGTGAGGCTTGACTCACCAGGGCGAGGCCACACGGCTCTACTTCTCTGTCTCCACACCTTAAAAGTACTGTGACCCCCATCAATCACCGGATCTATCCCTAACCGCTGTCGATTGTAAAGCGGAGCGATCGCATCGCAGCGTCTCATTCATCGGCGTTTGCCTGGAAACTCACCTTTCCCATTCAGCCTGGAGAGGCTTTCTCACTTTACATAAGACAAAACGTGAACCAGCTGTGAGTCATTTTGTTTGTCTGCCCGCCGTTTTACTTCGCAGGATAAAGTTCATTTGATATATAATAACAGAAATGTACAGTCAGAGCCGCGTTTCTGAATAGGACCTTTGTGTGTATATCAACATGACCTGTGCTCTGTTCAGGCTGTAATGCTCTGGAGGGCTCTCTAAAACACTAAAACAGCATCTTATCTTCAACATTCCAGGCTTTTTCTACAGCCTACGTTCACATTTTATCTCTCCGATTACAGTATTTAAACGAAGACTCCAGATAGTGTCTATCTCCAAAACTCTCTGCATGACGTTTATTTTAGAATATGCAAACAGTTATACAAACAGAAACGTTGTGTTTATTATATTACTGCACCTTATCATGTTAACATGGAAAACGGCCATTGCTTCTTTGAGAAAGAGGCTGCTTCATGATATTTCCTTTTCCCACAATCTGTCCAGTCCCGCTCTGGAGCCCAACGTCTCACTGAGTCACTGTTTGGAAAGAGGATATCTGTTTGTTTTAATGCAATTTGTGTGCTGAGGTCACTCCAAACATTAAGTAATATACATTTGTATTTATTGCTTTTTTTATTAAAATTGTTCTCAGACCGAGTGATAAAATCTAGATTTGAAAGGGGCCCTTTAGGACAGATATTTCTGGCGCTGAGGAGTCTTGAAACTAAAAGTTAATGTGTGTCTTGAATCGAAACGGATTTCAGTGCATTGATGCTTTAATGTGTGGCGCGATCTTGTCTTGCAAAAGTATTCCCCTGCCTTGGCTTTTTACCTATTCTATTTAATTCCAACCAGTAATTTAAATGTCTTTATGCATGCAAATATTCACCCTTTTCCACACTTTTTTATATGGAGCACCTGAAGGGTCCTGGTGCAAGCACAGTTAGTGAAATGAAGTCCATCTGTGTGACCTATCAGTGTGGGGATGGAAAGGGCACGAGATCTTGCAATGTACCGTGAGCTGCGGTTTCCATTTTCCCGGGCAACAACTTTTGTTTACATTGCTGATTTAAATGCTTGAAAAAAATGGACTTTGCAAAAGAGAAAGGCCATAGACTGTACCGGGACAAGCTAGACCCTGTTCAGCAGGTTCGCCATCTCAGAAAAAAATCTCTAGGATTGGTGGAAATGACCTGTATGAGCATGATAACCGGGCAAAAGATTTATATGACCTGCTGCCATTCTCAGAAGCTGAGCTTGTTTTCTATCTAGTCAATGGAGTTAGCAGCTTGTAATGTGTTTTATGTTATTAATTTTACATTTCTCTGAATTCAACACAACTTTTCTTAAAGCTCCCAGAGGCCGCAGCTCCACTACGTAAGAGGCATCACAGCATGAAGATCAAGGAGCTCTCCAAACAAGTCCGGGACAAAGTTTTGAGAAGTACAAGTCAGGGTGGAAAAAAATGTAATCAAAATCATTGATTTTCCCCCGGGGAGCACAACAAAATCCATCATCTCCAAATGGAAACCACATGGTATCACAGACAGACTTGCAGAGAGAGGGTCACCCACCAGAAAACTCCCAGACCGGGCAAGGAGGGCATTAATGAGAGAGGAAGCACAGAGACCAAAGGTCACCCTGAAGGAGCTGCAGAGGTCCACAGCAGAGACAGGAGGGTCTGTCCGTAGGACCACAATAAGTCTGTCTATGATCTGAGACTGGGATGGATGTTCACCTTCCAGCAGGACAAGGTGTCTTTAAACCTGTAGCATACTGCTAAAGCAACACTCGAGAGGTTTAAGAGGAAATGTTCAAATTTGATGGAATGGCCTAGTCAAAGTCCAAACCTCAATGTAATAGAGAATCTGTAGCTAGACTTGAGGATTGCTGTCCACAAGCGAAAACCATCCAGCATGAAGGAGCTGTTTAGCCTTGAGAAATGGGCATAAATCCCAGAGCTAAGATGTGGCCAGATCATAGAAGACTGATCCAACACCACTTGCAGCTGGAATGGCAGCAAAGGGAGGCTCTGCAAAGCACTCACTTTAGATGGGGTGAACAGCTATGTACAGCAAAGTTTTCTGTTTTGTTTTTGGTTTTTTTACGCTTCACAATAAACAAAAGTACATCTGCAAAGTTATGGGCAAACTCTCAAACAATCCATTTTAAATATAGGTTGTGAGGCAACAATTGTTTTGCAGCCCACTGTACTGTTGCTGAAATTAAAATGTATATTTTAATTTCTTATTGTAATGGTGCATGTCTATATTCATGCAAAAAAGGGTTACACAATGGATAACAACAAACACTAACAATCTGACTCCTCAACAACACATAAATGACAGCAGAAGAAAAACATCAAACAGAACCATGACAAGAAGAGAAAGAAGAACACGCAAACCTTCATTTCCAGACTTCTGCTGTGGTCAGACATGCTTTATGTATTGCATATAGTTATTATTCGAATATTTGAAAATAATATTATTTCCAAGTTCGATATTAGGGGAAAAAAACTTCTAAAAATAGCCAAAGCTTAAAAAGCCTGTTTCACAGCATATTAGCAATGGAACAAAGTCAGTCACAAATTGAGCACATAATGCTTTGCAGCTGCAATTGGATTCTGTTCTTTAAAGTCTAACTCCCCTCGGCTTCGTGCAAGATGAAGAGTATAATTTGATTGGGGAGGGAGGGAGGGGGGGGTCTTTTAATGTCCTGTGAGAAACAAGATAACCAAAAACACAAAAATCCACCAGCCATGAGGAGCGCCTGTTTATTATTCCCACTACTTAACAGCAGCCATAAAACACCCGAACCCCGTTTCCTCTTTAAAACGAGCGAGCCGGTGCCCGCAAAGGAGACGAACGCAAAACCCTTTCCGAATGTTATGACTTCCAACAAATCAAAACGCCGCTGTGTCATAAGGCTCGGGTGCAGCTGCAGGCGGCGCGGCCTGAGCCAAAGCCATCCCTGTTACGCATTTCTCCGCCTGGCCAAGTCTTCGTCGACTTGATTCCAGGCTATCTGTTCCAAAATCTTCACCGGGACAAGGCTAAGAAGCCTCGCAGATAGTGCTGCATCGTCTCAGGGACAGTGGGATCAGAGCTGTCGATAGACTGAATGCTCAGACAAGTCCAGACACCTCAGACCACTCAGCTCAGGCAGGTGTCCAGCAAGCTAATGGTTACAATAAATTCACCCCTTTGTGTTGAGAGCAGAGAGCATCAGTGGAAGCCCTCCATCGTCACTCCTGTACGGTAGACAGAAGCTGCTCTTCATTAAAGAGAAAGCTGGTTGTGCTCCAAACTGACTGAGCCTGACTACTTCTGCTAAAATGAGAAGAAGAACTTTAGGAGGACATGGGAAAGGTTTACAGGTTTATTCCCATGACAACTTGAGGATTTTTGCTGTGTTTTGATGGACAAAGTGCTGAGCGGTGGGGGGGGAAACAAAAGTGGGAATTCATTTTTATTGGATATGAAACATGGCAAAATGTGGAAAACATTAAAGGCTCTGCAAAGTTCACCGCATTCTCTGATCTCCCCTGAATGCTCAAACAAATGCATGCGTGTTCTTCAGTTCTTTTCATCGCTATCCTAATGAGCAGAAAATAAATAAATGCATGAACTTTTCTGCATCATTAACTGGATGTTAAGTCACAATTTATTGTGCATCGTTTGTGACCCGGTTTTATTTAAAGAAATTCAAAAGGTGCAGAGATTACTTCCTTTTTTTTTTACTGGTTTTCTCCACATTCTCATCTGAGGACAAATGTCTGAACACCAGCATGGAATGCAGAACGCTCTTTGCCAAAAGGACACGAGAAAACAAGCACTTATCGGTGTCTAAAAAACAAGCCTCTGGATTTTTGACATTCTTTTAGCTTTCTGGCTAAAAGGGAACTTTAAAAATGTTGTCTTCTGGCAATGAATTCAAGAGTAAAAAAATAAAAAAAATTAAAAAAACATGGACAAGGTCTACTGTATGGTTGAAGCAAATGAAGCACGCATTCTTAGACAAACTAGCAGTCAGGGAAGGGGGTGGGGGGGGGAAACAGATGAACGGAAGTGCTCCTTCTTTGCGTTTTACTGCCGTGTACCAATCTGATCTGCTTCTTCTCACACTGGGAACTCTGTGTCGTTTAGCATTCCACGTTGTGGCCTGACAGGGAGCTATAAATTACTCTGTTTTTACGGTCATACTTCTTTATGTCTGCAGAGCAGGGATGATGACAAGATACAGAAAATGACCACGGCTCGGCCTCAACCCTGTCTCTGCGCTCCCCTAAAAACGTAAACAGTCCCGTTTCCTTGGGACTTATTGACCTAAAGCCATCAGATGTATTGAACAAAGGTAAAAAAAAACAAAAAAAAACGATCTTCTTTGGATTAGAAAGAAGATAATTTCTTTGTCATTTTGTCTGCCCACGGTTTCAGAAAAATGATAACATTCTGTATTTTAGCTCTGATCCATTATGTGAGGGTCTAGCACAAAGCAGTGCATAATTGTTAGGCAGAAGGAATGAGGTGCTGGGTTTTTAAGTGTGACATGCATTTGTATTCTGCCCGTTCGAGCCCTTACTTCTTTCAAGTCTTTTGGGGTAAGCTTCTACCAGCTTTGTACTTTCAGAGATAGAAACTTTTGCCTCCTTTTGTTTTACAAAACAGCTCTATGGGATAGGATTTGTAGATAGCTACTTTAAAGTCCTTGCACAGATTCTTCATTAGGTGTAGGGCTGGTCTTTGACTGGGCCATTCTGACATATGAATTTGCTTTGATCTAAATAATATCGTTCTAACACAGGGATCACCAGCCTTTTTGAAACTGAGAGCGTCTTCATCGTCAAACGAAGGGCTACCAGTACTGACCCTTGAACTACAACAGTCCAAGCTCACCTTAACTTTACCTAATATCAATATGTTTTTAATGCTTTTGTCATTTTTAAATCTATGTTAATACAAGTATGATTAAAAAGAAGAGCAACTGAATAAAATAGCATTTTGAATGCAGCTCACTGGAGGTTTTGCTATTTTTTTGAACAAGCACCACATGTGGTCCTTGGAGACACCATGTTGGTGACCCCTGTTCCAACCTGTGCCCCAGTCCCTTTCAGCCTTTAACAGGTATAAACCATGCTAAAGAAAAGCATCCCCGCAGCATGACGCTGCCAACATGTTTCACCGAGCAGATAAAGTATCCAGGATTGTGTGCAGTGTCCTCTCTCCGCCATTCACAGTGTTTTGCACGTTCAAAGAGTTCAGTTCTGGTCTCAATTGACCCAATCTCTTCCTTCCACTTGCTTGTATTGTCTCCTACATGGCTTTTTGGCTTACTGCGAACAGGACTTTTGGTGTTTTGTTTTAACACTGACTTTCTTCTTGCCACTCTTCCATAAAGCCCAGATTTGCGGACCAATAGTTGACTCCTCCACAAATTCTCCCACCTGAATCTCTGCTGCTCCTCTAGAGTTACCGTGAGCCTCGAAGAAGAGCGTGCAGGCAGGAGTAAGAGACGATTTACAAGATGGCAACGGGAGCTGTTCTGATCTGTGGTTTGGACATGTTGGCACTGAAAAAATAAAACACCAGGGGCAGAGTCGAGGAAAGATTAGAAATAGGGAAAACAGCCAAGGTTCAGCTATTTGGAGACAATGGTGTGGAGCCAATGCTGAGCTGACATGTACAGAGGAGGAATAGTGGACCAGTTCTGTTGAAAATGGAACCAGAAGGGTGAAGAAAATGACGAAGACCACAGAGAAGTCAATGGATGTAGTGAGGAAGGTTATGCAGAGACCTGGTGAGGATAGGGATTGGCTGCGATTGAAGCAGATGGTCCGTCTATATGCCTTTAAGGAGAACACAGGAAAGATGAAGAAAAAGAACTTAGCTTGTCTGTGATCTTAACGAGGACTGTTGCATGCTATTTTGCTAATTATCCCACTGACTTCTCAAAAATGCTGAGAAATGCCATCACAAACGCTGCAAGTCATCAGTCAAATTATTCTCAGGTATTTTCCTACAATTGGATCAGTGCAGAAATAAAAGTGATGTGAGGGGGAATTTATACATCATAAGGTTTTTTTAACAGGGAAAAAAACATTTGTGAAATATTACATGCAATTAAATTTTCCAGGGTTAACAAGAGTTTTTCATGAGCTAAAATTACTCCGTTGAAGTGTAGAAGCTTATAACTACACAATGCCATGGAAAGATTGAAGCATTTACTTAATATTACAATCACTGTGAATGCAGTAGGCTTTCACACTGATTGTTTTCCTCTTTTTCTTCCGCTCCAGCTTCTTGGTTCGCTTCTTCTCCTACAATTTTTGTGCTATTTCAACCATTCAACTTTTAGACTGTTCAGCTCATTTAGGACATTACAGCTCTATCTTTTTCTACCGATATCTCCTATACTTTTTGAAATATTCAGCATTTTATGCAAAAAAAATTGCAATTGGAAATAAATGGACATCCCTTAACTTTTTTTTAAATAGATTAGCTAATATGTCAGGTTTGTAACTCCTCCACCAACATCTGCTACATTTCAGTATAAGGTGACATTTCTGCTTATTTTGTTCCAATTTCAGCTGGCATTAAGGAGTTGTTTTAAATCATTAGATGACAAGTTTGCTTTTCCTACCACTTATTTTCTACTTTCTCTTCTTTAGCCCTTTTCAGCTAAAACTACAGCTTCCTCAGTATGTCAGCTTCTGTCTCTGCCTTGGTTTTATACAATTCCTTCTATTCCTAGAAACCTGCAAGAGGTTTTGCCGACTTCAGCTCCAGTTCTGCCATTTCAGCTGACAGTTTTGTTTGTTGATCAGTTGACACAATCGTCGCTGTTAATGTTTTTGCTGATCATTCTCTAAAGTTTTTACTAATTATTTCAAATTCATCAAGTGTTTCTTCACCAGCTTTCACTTCTTCAGCCCTTTTCTGCAAAAACTAGTGCTTCCACAGTATTTCAGCTGCAACTTAGAGTAAAGTTTGTTTCCGTTTTCAGCTGAGAGTTTAGCTGTTTATACTCATTCTGTACTGTTTGTACTTGTTGATCAAGTGTTAATACATCATTTTTCTGTCCTTCAGCCATTTTCAGCACACCTTTGTGTTCCCACAGTATTTCCAGCTGCATCGTATCACTTGGTTTTATGCAATTTGTTCTGTTTTTTTATTCCAACCTTCAACAGAAGGTTATGAGGTTATACAAACTGCAACTTTAGTGCAATTTAGCAAGCAGCTGTTCTGTTTCAGCTTTTTCTTTCAGCTATCGTCACCTATTCTGCTTATTCAGCTTATTGCATTCACACTGCATTTTTGCAGGAAATGCAGTGTGAATGTATTATTATTACTATTATTATTATTATTATTGTTGTTTCAAGTAATTATTTTCCTCTCATTATTTTTTGCACATAAAAGGGTACAGCTAAATAATAATGACAAATGCTGCAGCACCCACCACCAAATGTTCCCAATCAGAAGTCCAGTTGCTGCTCAACTCCCACAGGCCTCCCTCAGCTTGGATACTGGGACTTGGAAGGGGGAGTCAGAAAGCCTAATGATTCAAGCCGCAGTCATAAAATTCCCCCAAACCGTTGGGCTGTATGCCTGCGAGGATGAGTCTCTAGCTGTTGCTTTTCACAGTCACGGTGCTCATTTGGCTTCCTTCATTTGAGTCCAGAGGACTGCTTCTCTAGTTACATTTGACCTTTTTTCTTTGGTCGTAAACTTCTTTATGACGTGATAGAGAAGAGATGGTGCCACGCTTGTTTGCAAAAACAACACTTGATGGAAATCTGCTGACAGGAAAACCATTATTTGTGCACACCATCAATCTGGCCCTTATGGAAGAAAGTCTTTAAGAATTTGGCAGGAAAGGGAAGAAGAAACCCATTGTTGAAAGAAAACTACAAAAGAAAAACACATTTTGAATTTGCTGCAGGCCATTTAGGGTACACAGCAAACATGTAGAGGAGGATATTCTGGACAAATAAAACCAAAGTAGTTTTGCTTTGGCTATGTGCACTGCACATCCCCCTAAACACACTATCCCTACCATGAAACAGTGCCAGCAGCATCATGCTGTGGGAATATTTTTGTTCCTAATAGGGTAGTGAAGCTGGTCAGAGTTGATGGGAAAATTAATGGAGTTAGAGATAGGGAAGTCCTGAAAGAAAACATTTAAGAGACTTCAAAAGACATGCAACTGCAGCACTAAAACCCTTCTTGAGTTACGGTTATAATATTTAGATCAAATCATATGAATGCGTAAGAATGGCCTAGTCAAGGGTACAGACTAAAATCCTGTTGCAAGACCTGAAAACAGACCTTAACAGATCCTCTCGATCACATCTGAAAGATCTTGAGGTTTTTATTTATTCTAATGAAGAAAGACGAAACATTTCAGTCACAATATGTGCAAAGCTGCTAGGGACAGAGCTGCAGCTGTGACAGAGTAGTTCTACTAAGCATTGAGTCAAAGGCTGGAGACCAATGTGTGTCACACTGTTTAGCTTTTAATGTGTAAAATTCTCTTTCTATTTAAAAAAAACATGCACAAATTTATGTGCTTCTACAAAATAAAATAACCAAAGCTTTTGCTGATCCCACTTTACTCAATGGAACAAAGCTCGGTCAGATTAAATGAACAGCAGTTGGGTGGAGTGCAAAACAAATAGGTGTTCTGTACATGCATCACATGGCACACAAGTTCATAAATTATTTAATTCTTACAAAGGAAAGTCATATTATTTCAAGAAACATTTTAAAGGGCGAGTGAGTTGGCAGCCGGCTTTGTCTGGCAGCCTAACCATGCTCTAAAACCAGACCCAGTTGTT